>NW_027137840.1:1143848-1243555 GCF_000149305.1 Rhizopus delemar RA 99-880
GTCGTCGTCCTCAGTATCATATGCTCATCCTGATGGCCCTTAGCGGTGGTGCCAACGCTATGCGGAATCATCTTGCATCCGTTTACTCTGGCTCTGGTCTACCATCCAGTCGTCCACCTCCTCTTCCATCACCTGATGATCATGTCCCCTTTGATCTTGGTTCCATTTCTGAGGATGATCTATCTGATTCTGGTCTTGGCTCTGGTCTTGGTCTTGGTTCTGGCTCTGGCTCTGGTTCTGGCTCTGGTCTTTCTTCTTTTTCGGCTGACTCTGTTGCTGATACTATGCGTCGCCTACCTCTACGCAAAGCTCCTGGATCTGATCATCTGCGTACAGAGATGCTTATCCCCATTCGTAAGCAAGTCGCTGCTATCCTGGCTCGTCTCTTTGATATCTGCTGCCAATGGTCATACACTCCTTCTCTTTGGCGTCATGCGCAGGTCGTGCCTATCTACAAGAAGGGCGACCCTCATCAACCGTCAAACTTCAGGCCGATCTCCTTGACGTCCATCATTCGCAAGCTGTTTGAAATGTGTCTCTTTCCACTTCTAGAAGATGTCTCGCCTCCATTGGACATTGCTCAAGGTGGTTTCCGTCCACAGCGAAGTGCTCTTGACCAAGCCCTCTGCTTGCATGACTTGATGCAAGAGTACTATCGTCGAAAGCGTCATTTCCCTGTTGTGGCTTTTCTTGATATCAAGGCTGCGTATGATACCGTCGACAGACGTGTCATCTGGCAATCCCTCTTGGCTGTCAATGCTCCTTTTGCTCTGGTCTCTGTCTTGGCTCATCTCTTTGATGATGTTTCAATCGCGGTCCTGCTGTCCAACCAAGTCTCAACACCATTCACTCCGAGTACAGGTGTACTTCAAGGCTCTGTCCTGAGTCCACATCTGTACTCGATTTACATCAATACGCTGCCTGCTCTTCTTCGTTCTGCTGCCACCCGTACAACAACGATGGTTTCGTCCTTGTCTCCTTCTGGTCCTCCTGGTCCTTCTGGTTCTGGTTCTTCTGGTTCTGGTCTTGGTCTTCCTTTTGGTCCGTCATTGGATGTCTCCTCTTTGTCTCCGTCTCCCACTGCTGTCAACTCTCTTCTTTATGCTGATGATGTGGCTATAATTGGTTCTGCAAGCGAAGTTAAACAAATGCTTGACCTGGCTCAAATTCATTCCCAAGTGCTCGGTTACAGATGGAGTCCCACCAAGTGTGCCATCCTCAATGCTCCGGATCCGACGTCCTCAAGATACGCCCGTCTCACACTGTATGATGAAGACATACCGTCTGTTGATGAGTTTGTTTACCTTGGTGTTCCATTCATCCGTAATGGTATCTCTCCGTCTCGTCTGGTCGCTCACCGCAAGCCTGGTGCTCAGCTCAAGATGGCCCAACTGTGTGCTATTGGTGCCAATCGGTCTGGTTTCTCGTTGCTGTTCTCTTCTCGCCTCTATGCTATGTTTGTACGTCCCAAGTTGGAGTATGGCCTAGCCATCTCTAAGCTGCTCAAAAAGGACTATGACGAGCTAGAGCGCGCTCAAAGCCGGTGTCTGCGACTGATCGTTGGTGGCCACAAGACCTCGTCGACAGTTGTGCTTCGACACATTACCAATCTGCCTTCGATGCGTTTCCGTGCTGATACCTTGGTATTGAAGTTCTGTCTCCGTGCTCAGACCTTGCCTGATGACTGTCTCTTGTCGCTTCTCTCTTCTTCTCTGCCATCTTCACTACTATCAACTCTTCGCTCTCGACGCATTGTGCTCGATCACCCACCAGAAGTTACGGCTCCTTCACGGCTTAAAACCTGGTTACATGCGTATCGACAGCAAGAGTTTGATCAGTTCCTGGCCTCGACACAGCAAGTCTTGATTCGTGCCTGTCGTCCTGTACTGCGTGTGGATCCAATCCTGTATGTTCCTGCTTCGCGTGCTGATCGTAGTCGGCTTATACGTTGGCGTATGGGTTGGCTACCTGGTGATCCCCGTCCTTGTGCTTGTCTGTTTGGTCATACCACTCGTGCGCATCTCATGGTTTGTCCTCAGGTCCCATCAGCTCTCTGGTGTTGTGTTCCTTTCCCTCCTGCTGGTTCTACCGAGCTGCACATTGACTATCTCTTGTCGTTGTTGCCTGTTTCTCCTTCTGCTCGTTGTCCTCCGTTCTGGGTCAGTCTTTGCACTATCCTTTGGCACTTTGATCGTCTCTGCAACCCTGACGGTGACTACACCAACGATCCTCCACCTGGACTGCTTTGGCATGAAAGGTCGCCCTCCTCGTCTCGGTGAAATGTGTTCGGATCTTCCCTCTGGCTTCTACCTCCCACTGCCACAGCTTTTAGTGCACGATGCGGAGGTGACCATGGATTTGATGATCTACAGAATAGCTCTTTTGATATCTCTTTTTTTTGGCTGCTTTTATCTCTCTCCTCTTTTTTGGTCCATCAAATGGTCGCTAGGACTTTTTTTCGCGTCATGCATATTCTCTTTTTGTACTTTGATTAGCAACTAATGACCTAAAGGTCGACTGCATTAATCTTTTAAATAAACACATAAATTTTCGACTGAGCTAATCCCTCATCTTTCTTTCGTGTTTCATACCGTTACACAAAGATTTATTAATTTTTTATTTTTTAAATCTTTAAAAAGCTCATATCTCGCTCAATACTTGTCATCCATCAACAACTCTTGCACCATTCGACTCAGCATAATTATTTGCATATAATAGCCAATTTTCAACTCGCTGTGTTAATTATTCACCATTTCTTTTTTTGCAATGTCGACTAATTCATTTTCTTCATCTGGTCGAATGTCGACTACTCGACCCCCAACTGTGGTGCCAACTGGTGTTTCTACTGCTTCCATTTCAATTCAAGACTTATTTAGCAAGTTTCAAGAGTTGGAACAAAGAGTTTCTTACCATGATGGGCTGCTTCGCCAATTAGAGGAATTGCAAGCTGAAAATGCTCATCTCAAGAAAATGACGAATGAGCAATCTGAAGAGATTGCAACACTTCGTGCAAAGCTTGGTTCTGTGACGTCCTCTGGTTCTGTCAAAATCACAAAAACCGTTCCAAAAGTTGGAAATGTCGCTGCTGCTTCCGCCATTTCTGAAATGGAAGATGGTAATGTCAACACTATGCCACCTGGCACTGAAGCTTCTTCTTGGGCCGTAGTGGCTGCCAATGGTAAGCCTCGAAATAAGGTACGTCGTCGTCTTGCTGCTGCTCGTGGCTTTCAACCTGTCTCTGGTGATCAGGGATTCGAATACGTCTATATCCCCAGATCTAGGCGTATGTCCTACTCCGAGGCGCGTCGTCGTCTCAGTCGACTTGGTGTTGACAACTGGCGTGTTCTTGACGTGTGCTTTCCTGCACATTCTGTTGCTGGTCTGCTTGTGCACTTGCAGTACAAGCCTGTTCTCCTTGGTCTGCTCGAACGAGCAAAGGTTCCTGTCTTGACTGATTTTGATCCTTTGGATCCTCAACACTTGGCCGACCCTACCTATGCCACTGCTTCCATTGACACTCGCTTGACTGCCATCGCTACCATAGTCAACGAACGCTGCTCTCGTACTCTGGAACGATTGAGATACCCTGTCGCCGTTGCTGTTTCCAAGTTCTTCCTTGCCAACGCTATGGTATCCGATGAAGTAGTCTCGGAGGTGCTCTCATCAAAAGGGGATCGCCCTACCATCCGCCGTCATCGTGATGATCCTGTGGAAGACATGGCCATGGACCTGTATGATCACTACGATGCTGCCTCTCGTTCTAGCGAAAGATCATTATAATGATGTGTAGTAATACATATTATTATAATGCATCTTCTCGCCAAGTCTCTGATCCGTCAATACCATCGTCCCATTCCATTCCTTTGTCTCCGTCCACTCCTTCAAACCATCAATCATCACTCGTTCCGCTCACCATCGGCTTGTGGAATGCCAACGGTCTCCAGGCTTCCACAGTCGATGATCTCCTCCGTCACTGCCAGTCGTTCTCGTTGGTCTTTATCACCGAAACCTGGTTGCTTCCGCCTGCTCGCCTTCCCACCTCATGGCAGCAGTTTCACCTTTATGGCTCTCCTGTTGCAGGTCAGTATCGTGGTTCGATGGGTGTCTCTGCTTTGGTCTCTCCTCGGTGTCCACTTCCTGTGGTTGAATTTCCTGTGAACTGTAAGTATGCTCTTGGTCTGCAGTTGGGTCGTTCCTTACGGCTCATCTGCCTCTACTTGCCTCCTTCATTGCCTACTGCTGAGGTACAGTCTGTCCTGGACTCTTTGCCACTCACTGACGATACGATCATCTGCGGTGATCTCAATGTTCGTCTTGGTCGTCTCGTTGGTGACTCTCGTACTAACATGCGTAGCTGTAGGGTGATTGGCACTTCAGGCCACGATGGATAAATCATAATATCTACAGCTATAGCGGAGCTAGAATAACAATCCAAAAATAGAAACTAAGGTTATAAGGCAAGCAGAATCGAATGGCGCTGTTTAATTTTTGAAGTTCCGAATATTTCCCGATTTAGTCTAGAATAATGGGGCGTTTCTTATGTGAAGCACCTTTGTTCCCAGTTAGTTTTGTATCATTTGGTACATCGGTAATTTTCAAAAATAGTAAGCACCATATAATATTTTTAAACATGTTTAACGGTCTTCAAAATATTTATGGAAGTCCATTGGATGTTTATAAACCACTTTTTTCCAGAAATTACAAAATAGCTTAATTGGAAATATGGCTCATTTGAATCTTGATGTCACGAGTTCAATCCACCCAATGACCATTTTATACTTTTGCGATAACGGATTAAGTTTTCCCTTTTATTTATTTTACAGCTGAAATGTTTTTGTAGGTCACAAGAACTTCTTTTTGAGGGTTGATGTTGTGATAAAGAAGTCAAAAAAATGGTGTAACAAAGAAGTCAAAAAATGAAAAAAGTCAAGAAAATGTTAAAGGTCAAAAAAGTGAAAAAGTCAAGAAAATGAAAAAAGTCAAAAAGAAAAAAAAATTAACAATATAAATATCCCAACTATTTAGATGAAGAAAAAGGACAGTACAGTTCTACTCACATTTTTATTTTATATATTTTATTCAATAAACAGGCAACCTTCTCATAAAAAGTTCCTGATCCCTTTATTTTTTTTTATCTTTACCTTTATTTGATCTTAATTAAAAGATCTGGTAGTCACTACAGTACCTTACTTTAAAAATTTCAAGAAAAACTTCTCTAAAACACTCAACTCAAAACACAAACCAACAAAAAATAGCAATAGAAAAAATTAAAAGATAAAAGATTATAAAAAATGTTAAAAAGATAAAAAATGTTGAAAATATAAAAATGGTCAAAAAAAATAAGAAAAGCAAAAAAGAAAAAAAAATATCATACATATGTATATATCCCATCTTTTTGTGAAGAAATTGTTGGTCAGTTTAAATAAATCATATGTTTTTACGCAGTAAATAACAAACTTTAACAAGTCCCTGTTTACCTAAACTTTTTACTCTACTTTAACTTTTATCAAGAAACATCGTATTGATCTTACACATAAGATCTGGTGGTCACTACTTATCAAACATCTGCTTAAACCCTATATAAAACAACAACTTACAAGGCAATCACAACCTTAAATTAAGCTTTATAAGCAAACTTAACTCAAATTAACTCACTTACAGAAAGACAACCTTAAATAGCAGCATAACTATATGCTAACTTTAATTTGCAAAGCAAAAGCGCTATTATCATGTGCTCTTGCTTAATTATAATTTTTCTTTGCCTAAAAAGTACTCACTGTTGTGATTTTTTCACTGCACCTACCATGTGTTGTAGAACAGAGTCTGATCATAACGGACATTGAATAATCACAACTAAAAGAAGTATATTAAAATTGATAAAAGATAATAATTTAAATCTTTATTAAATAAAATATACTCTTCTTCTTTTTTATATAAAACTATCACTATTAGATTCATTCTATAAAGTAAACATGAACACTAAATAAGTCATGATCTTTACTATTCATTATTTCTGTAAATGAAAAATAATAGATCAGGTACCTAGTCAACTTTGATCTGACTGGAGGCATTTCATATAAATATATCTTTCCTCTCATTGAAGATGGGACAATTCTCCCAGATCAGTTAAAGAACAATAAGATCTATAAAAACAACGAATTAAAATTTTTCATAATTGATTCAGTGATCATTATTCAATCAAACGTGTCAATTATTGGATCTACGCTCATAACTACTCATTTACCCGCCAACTGATAGAAGAATATAAGTAGTAGACTTTGTAATGATTTCTTTTTAACAATTAAGATTGTCTTAAATAAAGTTCAGTCTCAAAAAGTATTCTTTTGGTTTATCTTTGTTATTACCTTTACCAGAACATAACACTATGAACTATAAACACACATCGAAAAACAAAAAAAGTAGCAAAGAAATGTACCAAATCCAATAAAAAATAATTTACAGTTTTTTTTTAATTCAAATTATAATGAGAATAACACATTTTATTAGAACATTTAAATTTAACTAAGAATAGATTTGTAATCAACAAAACATTATAAAAACGATAAGCATTAATATTTTTAAATGATATTCAAGAATAATATCACGATATTATATAACAGTATATAGGTTATTACTGTTGTAGAACAGTAACTGATTGTAGTTAGCGTTGATAAATATAAGTCTTAATACAAGATCATAATTAAAATAAAATAAAATACAAGTTTATTTAAATAAGATCATACAATCAATTCCAATTAAACATGTTCTTTTAAAATATGTATTGTATTCATGAGAGTTCTTTGATAAGAAGAAGTATCAACTAAAATAACCAAATCCAATCCAATGTCAGGAATATTGCTAATCTTTCACATAATTGAAATAACGCGTAAAATAACGTTATTCAAATCAGTGAGGAATTCCCAGAATAAAAGATAATCTATAACAGACATACAAAAGAACAAATGAAAAGTTTTCATAATCATAAATAGAGATGACACTTGATAAAGCACCTGAAAGAGTAGAAGAACGTTTACAATGCAAGATATCAAGTCATTCACTCAATAAGATATAAATATCTGCCTTCAATTAGAATAATTTTCACTTTAACTTAAACTGAAATAAAGATCAGACTCAAAACGTTCACAAACTGTTTCTTTATTTTTGTTTTTACCTCTTGTTTTCTATTATCTTAACAATTACAATTAGTTTTTTTACGACTAATGTTTGAACCATAATGAAGAAATAACGATATTTTAAGAATCGAGGAAGCAATGTGATCCTTACATAATATCAATGATGTTATTTAGTTAAAAAACTTAGTATCTATATTACATTCATCAAAAGATGCTTAGAAATAAGCTTCCATTTGGTATGCATGCTCGGACAGTGGATGATGCCACTTTGCAAGACATCCTTGTTATAGCATATACGCTAAGAACCCTAAATCGGTCGCAAAAATTTTGGCGGCCATATCGATGTTTCATATAACTGCCATACATCAGTAATGTTAGAATTCAAGAAACATACAAAGGAGTTGGCGATTGCTAATCCTTCACAAAAGTAAATGAGGGCAAGCTGAGGAAATCAGATGCTTACAGTGCCAGATGAGCTCCAAAATTCAATTTTTCAGATTCCATTCAAACTTCTACCCAATATAGCGTACTATTGGATAAGTCATTTCCCAAAGTCTCGGAGTGTGAAATCAAATATTGGCTCCGCAATCATAAAAAAAGTGCAGACATGCTATAAATTTAAGGGTCACATAAAATTGTTTCTATTCGATGGTTTTTAGTAAAAATTTGCATACCATAAGCTCTAACTGATTAAAGTATTTGTGCAAAATCTCCGCCAAAATCTCCGACATTTCTATTTTTTTATTGCTGTTTTTAACATATTTCTCTTCATCAAATACAAATATTTTAGCAAAACTATAACACCTATTGTTGGACCATATAGTTACACAAATGTTCAAAGTCTTATTAAAATCTGTAAAGAAGTCATTGATATAGAGCGTGCCCAAAAAAATTGCATACCGCCTATTTTCAAGCGCAGATATCTACAACAAATAGTCGGAATTGGAAAACGAAAATAGTACCAATCGATGCGCAATGACCAAAAATATATATTTCCATATTTGGAATGTAGTTATAGCGCCGATTGAACCGTAAATATCATGATTTATCCATCGTGGCCTGAAGTGCCAATTGTCCGTTTGTAAAAAGTAAAAAAAATAAAAAAGAAAGTAAAATAAAAAAAGTAAAAGTAAAAAAAAAATTTAAAGTTTAAAAATCCAAACACCGCATTTCTTTTTATTTTTTTTTTGTTCATTTTATAATTTTTTTTAAAACTGAAAGTCGTCTTCATCCAACTGCATTTCAGAACCAAAAGCCCAAGCGATACTCTCTTCAGTTATATTTTCTTTTCTGACGAAGTCAGGAACAGGCAGCGAACATTTTCTTCGAATGCGAGGAAGAGACTGAATGTTGCTGGTTCCAGTCCTTTGTCTCTTGGCCCTGTCACTTGCTATCTGATCATCCAACAGCTTGAAGAATTCAGTGCACTAAATATTGGATAATGAGCTGATTGCGCTTAAAAAGATATTAATTAAACTTACTGCTGGTGATCTGTACTTTGGTACACGAACTTCAAAATAATCAATGGTTTTTGTACACAAGACAGACATGCGTTCCTTTTCGGTAAAAGGAATTGTTCTATCTGGATTTTGCTCCAGAAGAACTTCCTCTACCTTATCCATTGTATCGCTATTATACATGTCTTCTTCTTCAGACATGTACTGCTGTTGAAGCAAGTACTCGCAGTTCGGATAGTTGTTGTAAACGCCTTGATCCTTATGCTGCTCATACATTGCTTTCCGTGTTTTGATTTTCTAAAAAAAAATCAATTATAAAATAGCAATAGCCTTTATTGTCCTTACGTTGTTTTTTCGAGTCGTTTTAGCAGCCTTTCTTTTCTTTACGAACTCGTCGACAACACCAACCTCCTCTCCAGCCATACCAGCTTTCTTGGTATAATACTGCCTTTCAAGGTATTTCCGCAAATCGCGGCCATTGGTATGCTTGTACGCATAATGGCTATTGACATACTCTTGCAACAGCTTAAGTACTTTTTGATTCTCAACAGACTTTAGAGGCTTGCTGAGATCGTACTTAGATGACGGAGGTAAATCATTGTAATGATTCCTCACAGCATCCTAAAATTAAAGAAAAAAAAAGTAATTATTACACTTGTTTAAATTTAAATTATTAATAACCTTACCTTAATCGCTGTTGCAATTGGTTTTGCACTTTTGCTGGATTCTTGTTCAAGCTCGCTGTAGGCTTCTTTGACCTTGGCAAATGCCACTTGCAAGGCACGCTTTTCTTCCTGCTCTTTTCTTAACATCTCCTTCAAAGTGTCAATTTCCTTTCTCATATCCAGATAAATGGAGAAGGAAAGAGAAGCTTCATCACGTCCAACATCTTCAGCTTCACGCATTCGCTTCTGGACATTGGTCATAGGGGGGTAACCAGGTCTAGGATAGGCAAAGCTATCAAGAATACCATCACTTGACACAAACTCAGGAACAACAGCACGGGAAGGAAGAGCAATTGGCTGCCCAGCAGAGTTAGAGCCACGAGCATTGACAGGAGCAGGGTTGAATTCGATAATACGGTCAGACATAATGTTATAAGGTACTTTGAAGAAAAAGTAAAGAAACTTTGAAGTTGAACACACCTTAAATACTATTGCGTTCAATTGTAAACTCAGTTCTATACAAATCAAAAAATCTATAAAAGGATTGATGTCTCAGATCAATCTTTTCTTTTCTTTCTTTCTTTTTTTTGATTTGTTATCCCAGGTAAGTTGTTCTTTTTTTTTTAAAAAATTTTTTTTTCTAATGTACTTTATTAAAAATTCATAGGTATACTTATGGCTATTATAAGTTCTTGAGTCTTTTCTGTATCTGTTTATGTGGTACGTAAGTTTCTAAATTTTCATTGTCTTCATTAACATTCAAATTTAGTTTCCTAAGCTTGATTCTGAAGCTGTTTGAACTCCTTGGTATCGTCTTCTAGTTTTTAAAGAGGTTTAAGGTAAGAAAGTCGGGTACATCATGTTTCACTGTAATTAATCTTTTATTTTATTCAGTTTCAATTCTACTTTCCTACTGCCTAGTCCACTGCCTTCATCTTTCTTTTGCTTCAGATCTCTTTTGATGCTGCTTCATTGTATTTGTTTGTTTTGCCTGTTTTGTCTGCTATATTGTATTGTTTGCTGCTTCTGAGGTTTAGGTAAGTGCAATTTTGAAAAAAAAAATTTTTGGTATCTACCGTTTAAAGGTGTTGTTTCATTATTCCCATCGATCCCTTGTTCCTTTTCCCGCCTTTTTGTATCATTTTTAATAAACAAATGAACCAATAATATATAATCAATATGACGATAAAGCCCCAAAATAAACGAATAAAACTAAATTTTTAACCAATAATACCGTATTTTAAGCCTATTTTATTTCCTACTATAAACCATCCAGAGTTATATATAATCATAATAAGCCAATAAGAAAGTATTGCGAAAAGGCAATAAGCCAGTGAAGAAGTAACATTCAAGAGAAATAGACGTATAAGGAAGTATTACTAAAGGCAATAAACCAATAAAGGAGTAGTATCAAAGAAAAACGCAAGCATGTAAGGTCCAATAGAAAGGTGTTATGTTTGTGTATCATCGTAGAAAGAACAATGAAGCGGCGCGTCACCAAAAGTAACACGGTATTCCACATACATATCTTAACATTTAGAGCAAAATACACGAAGTATATATTTTATGAAATTTGTAAATATATTGACGTAAACTCGAAATATCTGATTATATTCTGTCAAATATATTGTTCTATATATAGCAATTATGTGCAGTGGAGATATGTTTATGCGAAGTGCTACGGGAAATATGATTGGCTAAATGGTCTATAGTGGAGAACGGGTATAGTCGACACCAACTGAAGGAGGACCCCTGGGTTGATCAGGTGACCTGCAACTTACTGGCGGAGCTCAAGTGAATTGATGGCCATATATAGTTGGGGGTGCACTTTCCTTTTTTATCGGTGAGGTTCTAGGTTTAGCTGGGTGGTTCGATATATATTGGGTGCTTCTTCCGATGACATTCGCTCAGATCATACAGTGGGTGGAAAAATGGTTCCAATGTTTTTGATTTGCAACTTTAAAGCTTTATATCTTTGGAACTACAAACGGTAACGGCTCATAAAAACATGCATTTTGTAGCGCATTTACAGCTAATATTACTGAAAAAAAATTTTGCGTGTATTGTTACACAGTCGGGAAAAAAATTAAGACTAAATACAAAAACCAACATTGGAACCATTTTTCCACTATGTGCATTATTTTATTAATATCTTGTATGACCGCCTTTCGCAGCAATTGCAGCTCTACAACGATCTGGCATACTATTTATGTATCTCCTACAGTCTTCTGCTGTAAAAGTAGACCATTCTTTTTCAACACGATTCCATAATTCATGCACACCTTTTGCCCTAGTATCATAGGCACTTAACTTGAGCTTAAGGTGGTGCCAGATGTGCTCTATTGGGTTTAGATCTGGCTTTGTGAAGGCCAGTTGAAGGTATGATCACACTTGAAGTTGTTGTCCTTGAACCATTGCTTAGCTAGCTTAGACGTATGTTTAGGATCGTTATCCTGCTGAAAATAGATGTCTTGAGGATGGTAACCATAGTACTCAAGGCTGTCCATAAGGGTTGTACCAAGTATTCCGACGTAATCAGAAGCCTTCATTGTGCCTTCACTAATCCAGCATGCATAACCAGGTCCGTCATAGGTAATACAACCCCATACCATAATGCTACCGCCCCCTCCTTTAACTGTTAAGTCGAGATGATGGGGTTGAAGTTTATCATCAGGTCGACTCCAATAGTACTTGCAACCATCTGAGCCGTAAACATTAACTTTTGTTTCGTCACTGAATACCATACGTCTCCAGTCATCGCTTGTCCAGTTTTTGTGCTCTTCCGCCCATGCTAGTCGTCTTGCTTTCTGAACCTTAGTCAATAAAGGCTTTTTTACCTTTATTTTAGCATGGAAGTTCATGCTTTTCATAACCTTAATGGTGCCCGAGTAACTGATAGTGTGGCCAGTGCATACTAGATACTTATGAACAGCCTTCGCAGTCTTGAGGGTACCATTAATAATCTGCTTACGTATATAAGACTTGGTGGTAACACTTAAAACAGCCTTTCTACCAGGGTTTGCTGTTACTCTACCAGGAGAAAACTTGTTGGCATATCTGCTTAAGGTGGATTTTTTTAAGTTTGGAATACGTTCCATTATCACTGAATATGGCTTGTTCTGTAAAACCAACGATTTGATGTTTTCTTGCTTGTTTTTAGAGAGAGCGCGAACCATATGTGTAGTGGTACCTTAAAGCTTCGATATATATAAAGAAAGGAAAGGAAAAAAAAATGTTTGACCGGGGATAAATTAATTTTATAAGTCAAATAGGCTTTTTCGGCGATAGTCGGAATACTATGACTCATAATTAGCCAAAAAACTCCGGTGGAAGCTCCACCAATTAACAAATAAACTTATCTACGGCAAGGGCAAAAGATAGGTCCCGGAGATCGCTGGCCTCAATTAAGCTCCGATCTGCATGAAACTCCGAATATACATTCTTGTACCTCGTATCATCTTTGATGCCAAATTTGGTAAGATTTCAGTCAGCGCATCAGGTTCTATTGGCCAGTGAGTTTGCCTAGTCTACCACTTAGTAAAATGAAATTGGATGACCAAGATTTCAGAATTGGTCCAGCAGTTGCGGATGAGAAATTTATAGGAGTAGATGCAATAAGTTTTATTAAAGTCTGTAACAGTAATTAAACTTTTTTAAATCAATAAAACTGCATTGGCTATGCACGATGAACTCTACGAGACCTTCTGTGTTGTCTAGTAGTAGGTGTTTCCAGACTAGAGCGACCAGCTAAATCGGTCATTGCATCCATTATCGGAGCTGTGGGATCAATCATTCCAGGAGTTACTGCTGTAGAGCGAGTAGGGGGCATCCAGTCCTCGTCATCTGTACTATCCTCGCTTGAAGAAGCATCAGAATGATAGTCGTGCTCGAACTGGAATGGCTCATGCCGGTCTTCTTGACTATCATCGATCTCAGCACCAACGTTTCCATCTGCAGCACGAGTAATCGATTCATATGAGTCAATATTATCTTCTGTTACTCCTTCACTAACTGTTCGCTGAAATGATACCTCTTGCAAGCATCGTTCCATCCCGCGGATAAGTCCATTGTCCAGATTTTCATACCTCCATAAGTACTCTAATAAACGTGCTGGGCAATGCTTTGCAGTGCGATAACGAGGGTGAACCAAAGATTTGACATCTCGCCATAGACCTTCTATAGTGTTTGTATTTATCATGCCCTCTGTATGGTTACCCTCTACATTATCCCGAGTAGCAAAGCCATGGGAATGGTTAACAACCTCATGCCGACGGAAAAAAAACTCACTAGAGCTATAGTTTGCTGGAGCGAATATATGATTCTGCAATCTTACATCATCAGGATGAAGTGAGGAATAGGCCCTCCATCCATCGCTACGGATGACTGCTCCTTCCTTGCAAAACTGGTAAAGGATAGGCAACAATGTAGCAGCAGTCCTATTCGGAACGGTACAGAGCATACGGCGTCCAGCAGAGAACTTCTGTCTCGTCTCTTGAACACCAGTTGTAGGATCGGTATAGCTGTACGTAATACCAGTACGAAGGGCTTCTACCATTCCAAAAACCCAAACTCCATCTCTGCGTGATCCACGATTGTATTTACGCTTGCCAAATTTGGACTCGTCAATTTGAATATGATCACAGAGCTCGTTGTCACCGAGCTTGTAGTCACCAAAATACCTGATAAAATCGTTGTGCATAAGCATCTGACAATCAACAGCAAGCTGACTAACAGTAGGACCACTAATGCGAACCGTTCTGATGATAGTAGCAATTGATGCCTTACGAAAATGCTCCGAAAGTACTATGTACACCTTGTTGATGTCCGACTTCTTATTAAAAAATACAGATCCCTTTGTAATGGATTCTTGTCGATCATTATGAATCCCAATTGATGAAGGAGTGCGACAACGATAGTAGAACTGAGATTTGCTACGTCTGTACCTAAGGACCATCTCATTCGTGCATCCATTGAAGTTGCAAATGCGGTTTTCCCTGTAGAACGCACCAATGGATTCCCTCAGGTGACTGTAATTCTATCAGTAAAAATGTCCTACTTTCCTTTTATATCACTTACGTCCATGTAGTTTCTTCTGACACAATGATTCTTGCTTCGCTCACTCTGTCACCATCCGAAGGAGTACGAGACCCATAAGGAGCAGACAATTGGCCAGAAGTACGGCCACCACGACGTGATAAGGATACAACAGAGCTTGAGACGGACATAGACGAAAATAAGTAAAATACAGAGAAAATACAAAAATGCAAAGGGGTATTTATATTCTTCCTACAAAAAATGACGCAACATAAGTATCCAATCACATTGGTGATTATCTATCCCGAGTCAGAGTCCAGGGTTAACAAAAAAAAAGCTCAAAATACCACAAAAGGAAAGAAAAAAAAATTATTCTAAAAAGTCCACCGACCCTGACCTATCTAAGCGGTAGACTAGGCAAACTCACTGGCCAATAGAACCTGATGCGCTGATTGAAATCTTACCAAATTTGGCATCAAAGATGATACGAGGTACAAGAATGCATATTCGGAGTTTCATGCAGATCGGAGCTTAATTGAGGCCAGCGATCTCCGGGACCTATCTTTTGCTTTAGCCAAAAAAAGTTCTGGTTGTCATAATGGGAACGTTTTGGTCTCTGCTCCAATTATCCGGCAAAATATTACTATTATGTGCCTCATCGTCAACCTCGAAGGCTTCTATTTCCAATAATTCTTCATTGTCATCATTATTGATAGAAATAACTTCTTGATCCAAATCTGAAGTTTGTTCGGTTTCTAAATGCATTTCTTCTACTTCATTATTAGAATCAACGATAACAATAAAGCTGTTTGGGGGAAGCAACAGGTTTTTGACGATGAATACCAGAAAAAATTGGCACAGTTTGCGGTTGAAATATTGACAAAAGACATGATATACTAACTTTAATTTGAAAGATGAAAAAGGGGAAGAAAAAAAGAGGAAAAAAAACAGGGGGGAATTACGAAATGAAAAAAAAATTACTTCAAAACAACTACTACACAAAAAGCAAAAACTCGAACATAGAAAATGACTACTTAATCATTTTGTACAACGACATGCATAATTCTATTGTACCCTGCTGATTATGTCATTCAAACTCCAAAATTAGCGGTTTTCCAAATAAGGAAATCGGAACTTCAAAGTCCGACGACAGCAAAGGTATAACCATTTGCAAGATGCCCACTGGATCATACCACCATCCACACAATCAAAGAAACAATTAGGCTGCAGACACCACAACCACAAGCAAAACTACAACCACAACCATAACCTCAATTCAACCAAACCAACCATAACCTCAGTTCAACCTCGATTTATCATGTATATTATCACAAGCAATAGAATATCGTTTACATTGTAATAAGTATGAAGCAGTAATTGCTTACATTGTTGGTGACTATATGTTGTGGTAGAAACACTAGACGCACCCCATTTGATACTAAACAGGATAAAGTTGATATAGATTGACCACTACAGGTTAGACCCTAGAATCCTATGGTTACCTGCTTACTTTTGGCAATGGCCAGAGTGAACGGAGTGATGCCGGACACACTAGGTGCACCCCATTTGGGACAATTGGCACTTCAGGCCACGATGAATAAATCATAAGTTTTACAGTTCAATCGGCGATATAACTACATTCCAAATATGGAAGTATATACTTTTGGCCATTGCGCATCGATTGGTACCACTTTAGTTTTCGAATTCCGACTCTTTGCTATAAATTTTTGCATCTGAAAATAGGCGGTGCACAATTTTTTTCGGCACGCTTTATATCAATGACATCTTCACAGATTTTAATAAAAATTTGAACATTTGTGTAACTATATACTCCAAAAATATAAGTTCTAAGTTTGTTAGCATATCGTGTTTTGATGAAGAGAAACATGCTAAAAACAGCAGTAAAAAAATAAAAATGTCGGCGATTTTGGCGGAGATTTTGCATAAACACTTTTATTTGTTAGTGCATATAGTATGCAAATCTTTATTAAAAACTATCGAGCAGAAACAATTTTTTGTGTCCCTTAAATTTATAGCATATCCGCACGTTTTTTATGATTGCGGAGTGAATATTTGCTTTCACACTCCGAGAATTTGGGAAATGACTTACCCAATAATATGCTACATTGGGTAAAAGTTTGAGTGGAATCTGAAGAATTGAATTTTGGGGCACATCTGGCACTGTAAGCATCTGGTTTTCTCAGCTTGCCCTCATTTACTTTTTTGAAGGATTAGCAATCGCCAACACCTTTGTATGTTTCTTGAATTCTAATATTATTGATGTATGGCAGCTATATGAAATATCGATATGGCCGCCAAAATTTTTGCGACCTAATTAGGGTCCGTAGCGTATATGCTATAATAAGGATATCTTGCAAAGAGGCATCATCCACTGTCCGAGCATTTATACCAAATGGAAGCTTATTTCTAAGCATCTTTTGATGAATGTAATATAGATACTAAGTTTTTTAACTAAATAACATCATTGATATTATGTAAGGATCACATTGCTTCCTCGATTCTTAAAATATCGTTATTTCTTCATTATGGTTCAAACATTAGTCGTAAAAAAACTAATTGTAATTGTTAAGATAATAGAAAACAAGAGGTAAAAACAAAAATAAAGAAACAGTTTGTGAACGTTTCGAGTCTGATCTTTATTTCAGTTTAAGTTAAAGTAAAAATTATTCTAATTGAAGGCAGATATTTATATCTTATTGAGTGAATGACTTGATATCTTGCATTGTAAACGTTCTTCTACTCTTTCAGGTGCTTTATCAAGTGTCATCTCTATTTATGATTATGAAAACTTTTCATTTGTTCTTTTGTATGTCTGTTATAGATTATCTTTTATTCTGGGAATTCCTCACTGATTTGAATAACGTTATTTTACGCGTTATTTCAATTATGTGAAAGATTAGCAATATTCCTGACATTGGATTGGATTTGGTTATTTTAGTTGATACTTCTTCTTATCAAAGAACTCTCATGAATACAATAGATATTCTAAAAGAAGATGTTTAATTGGAATTGATTGTATGATCTTATTTAAATAAATTTGTATCTTATTTTATTTTAATTATGATCTTGTATTAAGACTTATGTTTATTAATGTCAACTACAGTCAGTTACTGTTCTACAGCGGTATGATCTTATTTAAATAAACTTATATTTTGTTTTATTTTAATTATGATCTTGTATTAATGCTTGTATTTATTAATGTCAACTACAATCAGTTACTGTTTTACAAAAGTAATAAACTATATACTGTTATATAATAATGTGATATCATTCTTGAATATCATTTAAAAATATTAATACATACCGTTTTTATAATGCTTTTTTAATTACAAATCTATTCTTAATTAAATTTTAAGTGTTCTTATTAAATATGTTATTCACATTATAATTTGAATTAAAAAAAATATAAATTATTTTTACTGGATACGGTATATTTCTTTGCTATTTATTTTTTTTTTAGATGTGTGTCTATAGTTCATAGTAGATGTAATGAAAAAAACACAACAGTAAGTACTTTTTAGGCAAAGAAGAATTATAATTAAGCAAGAGCACATGATAATAGCGCTTTTGCTTTGCAAATTAAAGTTAGCATATAGTTACGTATTGACTACATTAAATAAAGGATAGCCACTTCATATTGGTTTAATTAAATAAGATACAGTAAAATGACCCTAATAAATTGACGAAGTACGTAGCAAATACCTTAACAAAAAAAAATGCTTATATTTTTTAATATATGTTGCGTTTATTATACTGCATTTGGAGTATTTTGCTCTGCGATCATAGCATTGTATAATACTTCTGATGCTTCTCGAAAGTTATTTAATTCTCGGTTACGTACAACATCCATTAATCTACTTGTAGCTTCTTCTACTGAAAGAGCACTACTGTTACCAGAACTAGGTAAAGCGTTGCTTTCATCTTCTATCACGACTGCGACATCAGATCTTCTATTAAGCCTACGGCGACGTGCTGGAGGTGATTGTACTTGTACTTCTTGATAATCTGGATCATCATCAGTATCATCCGTATCTGTGTCATCACCAATATCGACTATTATGCAGAAATTAGTATTACATTGATCCAGACAAATATAAGGCTATCATTTTTTTTGTATAAATAATTACTGTCAATTTCATGATTGTTGTTCATTTCATCTGTTGGATCCCTTTCTATCACCTCTTCACTTCCTTCTTCTTCTGTTATAAGTTGATAATTTTCAACTTCTTCGTCTCTATTTCTCTGCCTTGGCATATTAGGAAACGATACTTCTCCTAAACCACGCACTAGAGCGGCCCAAATTCGGTTGCGATTTTCATAACGCCATAAGTACTCCAGTAGGCGATATGGACATTCAACCTTTGTACGATGTCTAGCTTGCATTTCCCTTTTGACATCAGCCCACAATCCTTCTATGATGTTTGTATTGATCATCCCTAGAGTATTGTTTTGGCGTACTTGATCTTCCGTAGCAAACCCAAGGGAATGATTAGCTACTTGATGTCTGTAGATATGCTGCTCACTGTCCATCATTGCAACTTGAAGAGCTCCAGTGCGGGCATTGTATCGCTCCCTAGGGTGCAAGCCGCTGTAGGCACGCCAGCCATCTGTTCTGATTGTTGTACCTGGAACAACGTACAGTAGGTCAAAAAACTGCTGCAAGGAATTGCAAAATTCCGGTTTTACAGCTGGTTTTCCATGGGTACTGCACCAAACTATCCCAAATTTTGACTGTTTGTACCTCAATGGAAAGTGCATTTATTCGTCGATTATCGGATATGGGCAATGGTTATTGGTGGAATTTGAGATCGCTAAAGGTAGTATTATGAACATCCGACATTTTTTACTTGTTCAGATATGTTTGAAATGACGAATTTTAATACGACCCAACCGGTTGCTATCATAATTTTTCACATTCTTGACATGATTATAGTGTTGCCAGTATATAAAAGCGCTTACAATTCCTTTATTTTAAATTTTATATTTCCTTACTTAAATTATTTCTCTTTTTTACCTTATTACCAATCGCATGCCTAAACGACTGCCAGAAGGAAAAGTAGACGATCTCAAGCAAGCATTAACTGGATCCACATCAACGTACGATATTGCTAAAGAAATTGGAGTACATGAATCAACTGTCAGTAGATACTCTAGACGGTTGTTTCCAAATAGGACAAAAAGCATAGGTGGTAGACCTACAGTAGTCTCCAAAGTGACGAAGCGGTTAATAAAAAGAAAAGTCATTGAAGGGGTTTTAAAGACTGCCAAAGAGGTACACCGGGAGCTGGTTCAACTTGGCTACGATATCTCATACCAGTCAGCAATTAACGTACTGAAATCAATGGAGTTCCATTCTTCAATAAAAAAAAGAAGCCGTTTTTGACAAAAGCTCATATGCAGCATCGATTAGAATGGGCCAAGAAGCATCAGGATTGGACAGTAGAAGAATGGCGAAAAGTCGTCTTTTCTGATGAAACCAAGATCAACGTATGGGGCTCTGATGGCTGTAAGTATTATTGGAAAAGACCAAATGATCCTCTTCAACCGCATCATCTAGAACTTACAGTCAAGCATGGAGCAGGCAAATTGATGATGTGGGGCTGTATAACTTCTGAAGGACCAGGATATGCTTGTCAAATTTACGATGGGAACATGAACGCGAATGTTTATCAGCATATATTGGACACTACGCTTCGTGATACTATGCAATACTACAATTTCAACTGGTCCAACGTTTACTTTCAGCATGATAATGATCCAAAGCACAAGGCAAAATCTACAATGGACTGGTTAGATAATCATCAAGTGCGGTATATTAGCGATTGGCCAGCTCAGAGTCCGGACTTAAATCCAATAGAACACGTATGGCATCAATTGAAGTTGAAGCTCAGCTGTTACGAACGTAGAGCAAAGAATACGGATGAGCTTTGGGAACGAGTAGAAAAAGTATGGAATGGCTTTGACAAAGATCTTTGCCAAAGGTATATCGATAGCATGCCGGCAAGAATTCAAGAGGTTATTAATAAAAAAGGAGGGTCAACTAAATATTAATAAATAAATTCATTCCGTTCAAATTTTCGTTTTTCCAAATTTTCAAATTGCGCATCTCATACTTCCTTCAATACTTATCCAATAGGGCTTAAACTCTTTCGGATTTCTCAAGACATGTAGAAGATTTACTATGTGGGAACAGAGGCAGTTTGTGCCATTGTAACAGGATGTGCGCTACAAAAACCAAGAAAAATGGATTCCTTGCAGCAGTTTTTTGACCTACTGTACTTTCGAATGATGGGTATAAGGGTACGTGCGTTTCGGTTTGGGACAGTGCATAAAAATCTGCGGCCTGCTTTAAATTGTGGTACCAATCTTGTTTCAGTCTCCCCGTTTTCTTGTGATACTGTCACAACCCTATTTGTACCAAGAGCAATAGCTTCGACCATGCCCAAAACCCATACGCCTTCCACTCGATGGCCTCTATGGTATTTCCTCTTACCAAATTTCGACTCATCAATTTGGACATGGTCTACACCTGACCCACCTACATCATGTAAATTAATAAAGATATAAAAGAAAAACTCATAACTTACCTAACATAATTGGATTATGTCTTAACAAGTCGCTTTCAAAAACAACAATCAAGTCGCAGTACAACTGGGCAATCACCTTGTAGTGAATTGAAAGATCTCTATAGATGGTTGAAAACCTTTCTTGGTTCATAGTAAGGCGAAATATAACCTTCAATGTTATACGAATATCACATCTTTTTCGGTAAAACATTGAATTTTTTGTCACAGATTGCGAGACTTCTGTTGCATGCGCAACACGATTATAGCAGCGAAATTGATACTGATTACGAGATGCTCTCCATGTTGGACCACGCATGATTTCGCTGCATTTAGGACATCTAACCTCTGGTTGAGTAGAAATAGCACCAATGCTTCTTAAAAAACTAAAGAAAAAAAATTAACAATCTTATTTTGTTAAAAAAAAAAGATATTTGCCTTCAACAAGAATCGAAAGAAATTGTAATAGCTTCTCTGTCCAATTCACCATTAGGTACAATTCTTGAGCTTGGACCATTGGAAATTAAATTGTTATTGTTTGCTGACATACTTGTATACTGTATTTAGTTCGAAGTTGAATGTTTTAATAGTATAGTTTTTTATAAAAAAAAAAAAGAACTTAATGAATAATGGTTACTTACATTATCTTTAATTTACTTTTTGTTAAAAACTAAAAAAAAGAAAAACAAAAGAAAAAAGAAAAAACATGAAGCCACAAAAAAAATTTTTTTGTGGCTTACAAAATCCTTTGAGCTCCGAAACAAAAAAAAAAGGAAAACGTAATTCGTTATCACAGAAGTATAAAATGGTAACAGGATGTTTCGAATTCACGACATCAAGATTAGAAAGGAGGGCATTGCCAATTAAGCTATTTTGTAATTTCTGAGAAATAATGCATTAGATACATCTGATCATTTATTACAAATATTTTGATGGCTGTTAAGCAAGTTTAAAAGCACTGTATGGTGTTGACTACTTTTAAAAATTACTAATGTACCAAATGATATAAAAACCAACTTGGAATAAAGGGGCTTCACTTAAGAAATGCCCCATTATTCTTGACTAAATCGGGATATATTCGGAATTTCAAAAATTAAACAGCGCCATTCGATTATCCTTGCCTTATAACCTTAGTTTCCATTTTTGGATGGTTATTCTAGCTCCGCTATAGCCGTAGATATTATGATTTATCCATCGTGGCCTGAAGTGCCAATCACCCCCCATTTGATATGTAAATGAGACAAAAAGACATTTTCACACATTGTGATCTATGCTTATGCTTATGCTTATACTCATACTTATGCGCTTATACTTGAACTTATGACTAAGATTAGGCTTACACTTATGCTTATTATCGTATACCAACATACTTTAAAGATGATTCATATTGAATTTATAAGAAATCAGAGTAATGAGTAGTTAGTGAGTAATAAATACCTTACAAATATTGATTATAGCCCTTTTTTCTCTATTATCCGGGAGGTGATAAACTAAATTCACATATTTAACACGTTTACAAGTTGGTTTTGAATATAGCATAAACATAAAATAAATGAAACAATGAGACATGAATGAAAAAATGAGACATAAATGAAAAAAAAATAGACATAGAGATCTACTTACAGAATAATTATAAATAATGTACTTTTGCATAAGCAGGAACAGATATTCGTATTACAGCTATAATTATAAAAAGTATGTGTTAAAAAAGGATTTAATTGAAGTTTGATGAAAAGAACATAAATAGCAGCAGATATGATAATATTAAATAAAAAAGATACAGTGGGTCAAAAAACTGCACCAACGCAACCCAGTTTTTCTGAAATACAAGTATAGCTCTGTCAGTTTAACAGTAAACATTACGAAACTTGGAACAGAAAGAGTTACTACTGTTACTACTTATTAACGAAAGTTTCCAAGTCCGATTCGGAGTACTGATCTAAAGAGCACTCAGCAAAAAGAGGAGGTCGGTTGGTGCAGTTTTTTGACTTTTAAAATGAAAAGGTATTTGATATCATATGTCTGGACTGAGACTATTCCGGCAGATTTAATCTAATCTTTCTTATACCTGGTCACACTGGGGACCTTCAAATAAAGTTTTTGCAATTGTTTTCTGTTTTTTTTCTTTCCTGCTTTACCCAAACCCATTGTACATCGTCCGTATCTATCCATCATTAGAAATGCCCAAAAAGCTTCCATCCGATATTCAAAACAGTATCAAAGCATTATTAGAGAACAGTGCTGATCCTTCAGTCATTGAGAAACGGGTTGGAGTGCATAGAAATACCGTCAATAGGTATGCAAATAAGTGGATGCACGATTGAATACGTAAAAGAGGAGGTAGACCGAGCATTGTGGCAGAGTCAACACGCCGATACATCAAGAGATAAGTGCTCACAGGTTGTTTGAGGACTGCCAAGGACGTGCAAATGAAGTTGGAGGAGCTTGGGCGCCCTATGTCGTATCAATCGGTAATTAAAGTCTTACATTCAGTTGAAATTTATGCTGAGACCAAAAAGAAAAAGCCATTATTGACTGAAAAGCACAAAAAGGCTCGATCAGCATGGGCAAAAAAGCATCAATATTGGACAGTACATGATTGACGACATGTCATCTTTTCTGATGAGACGAAAATCAACATTTGGGGCTCTGATGGCTGCAAGTATTATTAGAAAAGAAAATGTGATCATTTACAGCCTCAGCATATCGACGTTACTGTGAAGCATGGAGGCGGTGGTCTCATGTTAGGGGGCTGTATAACCAGCGAAGGACCTGGATACGCATGTCAGATCTATAATGGTACCATGAATTCAGAGGTATACCAAGAAATCCTTGGTACAAGTCTACAAGACAATATGGAGTACTATGGTCTTAACTGGGAAACGTCGGTATTTTAGCATGACAATGATCCTAAACATCGATCAAAGTCCACAACGCAATGGATGAAGGATAGTGGCATGTTTTATATTGACGATTGGCCATCACGAAGTCCAGACCTTAATCCTATTGAACATATATGGCATCACTTGAAGTTAAAGCTGAGCATGTATGATAATAGGGCGACCAGCATCCATGAATTGTGGCAAAGAGTCGAAAATGAATGGAATTCGTTTACTAAGGAACAATGCATCAAATATATACACAGTATGCCAGACAGAATGCAAGCAGTCTTAGCAAAGAAGGGTGGATCCACTAATATTAAAAAAGTCAAAAAACTGCACCAACCGACCTCCTCTTTTTGCTGAGTGCTCTTTAAATCAATACCCCGCATCTGACCTTGAAACTTTTGTCAATAAATAGTAACAGTAGTAACTCTTTTTGTTCCAAGTTTCGTAATGTTTGCTATTAAACTGACAGAGCTATACTTGCATTTCAGAAAAACTGAGTTGCGTTGGTGCAGTTTTTTGACCCACTGTAACTTTTTAAGTCTGATTGAATTTTACAGTCTTTTTATTTTTATGAGATTAAACAAATAAACTGGATTGCTAATAACTAATAACTAATGACTTTTACAAAATATATACTATTTGCAAAAGATACGGGATATTTTAAAAGGGGGGGATGAGTTCATTTCAAACTATTTTCAATCTACTTGTAATGAAATTTGAACAAAATGTCATATTGTTATGAAAGCAAATATTTTGTTTAAATATGACATGGGGGATGAGAATCTCTTTTATGAATAAAGATGAACAAATATAAGATTAAACTTGATGGATTGGTATGAAGGTAATATTATAAGCAATTACGATAAAAAAGTAAAAGAAAAGAAAATAATCCAATACTTGAGTAAAAATACAGATTTCTATATAAAGTAAATATTAAAAAAGAACAAAAATGAAGCAGATACTGTAACTTGTGATTGTAGTTATGATTATGGTTATAGTTGTGGTTGTGGTTATAGTTATGGTTAAACGGCATATTCCTGTGGTTGCCCGCTTATTTTCAGTGTTGTGGTAGAAACACTAATCGCACCCCATTTCATATCAATCAGGATAAAGGTCGTATAGATATGTTGCAACTTTGTCCACTGTCGGATTCGAACCCTTGCCTAATGGCTGAGTTGAATGCAATGTTGCCAGTAGGTTAAATAAAAAATAAAGTCGGCTAAGAAATAGTAATGTAAAGATGAAGATGCAAAATATTTTCAGCCAAAAAATTTATTTCGAGCATGTTACGATTTAAAAGCTTCGTTTGATTGTAGCAAGAGACAATATTCAATGTTCTTCTCTGGTCTTCGTGTGAGGAAAGACAAAATGCAATCTGTTCAAAGCTCTTTATGTGATTGCGTATAACGTGCGAAGTTTCCCTATATTGACTTTAGTAATTGCTGTGTTGGTCAAAAAAAAAAACAGAATGTCGTCTGATATATATGGATTTGTAAAGCAAAATCCATAATTCGAACATTATGCATGCATTGTATAAAAATTTCAGTTTTGTTAGTCATAGCTGCCAGGTTAAGACATTTGGTCATTATGTATATGAGGTGAGGAGGTATGAACAACCTCTGCTGGATTTGCCTAATGAAAAACAGTAGCTGATTGTAGTTGACATTGACATATAAAATTTTTTATACACGATTATTATGAAAATAAAATAAAAGCTTACCTAAATAAGACCATACAACTAGTTTCTTGTAAACATATTCCAAAAGAACTTTTATTGTATTAATTATGGATGTTTCGTAAGAAATGCTGGCAAACATAACAAGATCTTTTCCTGTTGTCAGAACTCCAATCCAACGCGAGGAATGTTTCTGATTACTCGGATTATGGGAATAAATTTAAGCCCTAATATAACATCGTAGTTAAAATAAAATAAAATAATATAAAAGTTTATTTAAATAAGATCATATAACCAATTCCGATTAAACATACTTTTTTAAAATATGTATTGTGTTCATGGTTGCTCTTTAATAAAAAGAAGTATCAACTAAAATAACAAGATCTTTTTATATTGTCAAAAATCCAATCCGATGTCAGGAATGTTGCTAATCTTTCACATAATTGAAATAACGCGTAAAATAACGTTATTCAAATCAGTGAGGAACTCCCAGAATAAAAAGATAATCTATGACAGACATACAAAAGAACAAATGAAAAGTTTTCATAATCATAATTAGAGATGACACTTGCTAATGTACCTGAAGATTAGAAGAACGATCACAATAGAAGATATCAAGCCACTCACTCAATAAGATATAAATACCTGCCTTCAATTAGAATAATTTTTACTTAAACTTAAACTGAAATAAAGATCAGTCTCAAAAAGTACACAAACCGTTTCCTGATCTTTGTTTCTACCCTTTTTTTTTATATAATTTTTCCTAACATACAACAATTCAAATAAGTGAAGATTTTCCAGAAAAGAAAGATAATCTATGATAGACATACAGAAGAACAAATGAAAAGTTATCATACTCGTAAATGATGACGAAAATTATAAGTACTTCTTGCTAAATTACCTGAATGCTAAAAGTACACTCACAACAAAAGATATCAAGCCACTTGCACTATATAATAAAAATACTTGACTTCGATTGCAATAATCTCTACATATTGAGTTGAAATAAGGATAAGTCTCAAACGTATTGAAACTTTTTTTTATCTCTGTTTTTATCTTATTCTTGAATACTTCTGTCATTATACAACAAATATCTCTGTTAACAGTATGCTACAAGACTGCTATAATTAACAAATTCATACAAAACGTTTTTGTTTTCATGTAAACAGATCGTTTTATTATTTTTTATGACGGATAATATAAAATAACATATATTCTTAAGCTTATGCTAGTCAATTGCTTACCTTGTGTTTGTACATGGATGTAGATAGCTATTAACCATTAGTCATGAGCCATTAGCCATTAGTCTTTAGCCATTAGAGATGTTAGCAATGACAACTTTCTTTACCAAAAAGGCCTTTTTAGCAATATAAGCTTAATATTACTATAATTTCATCATGCCTGAAAGAATAACTTTGCGCATGAGGTTCACGCTTGTCATTCAAATGTGTTTCACTAGGAATTCCTAATGTAAAAGAAAAAAAAAAAGGAATCGACATTAGACTTCGTTATTATTTTTGTTATTATGAACTTACATTTGACCAGTGCTTGAGCTTTCCTTTTTACTTTTTGTGCCTTTGGCGTTTAGTCATTTCATAAAACAAAAATAGAGAGCAAGAAAAAGAAATTATTTTGTTGCCTTCCTTTGTTTAGGCACCGATTTCTTCTATGTTAATTAACAAAACACCTTTCATGTTACATTAATTTATAGGGAGCTTTATAAACTTTTACGTGAATGTTTCAAAACCAGCGTAAGTGACGAATAGTAAGCTTAATATCTTGACAGCAGCTTTTCTGCTAAAGGCTAGTGGAGCTTTTCTGAAATTAAAAAAGTTTAATATCAGAAAATAAAAAATTGAGCAAGAATTTAAATAACTTCGCGAAAATCTTTTTCTTTTTTGCAAAAAGCATACTGCCAATAAGCTAATTTTTTTCTCTATCGTTTGGTGTAAGCTTTATGCATTTCACATGCATAGACGTAGAGATAAATGCAGTTTTGTGGATTTCTCTATGGACCGATGACTTTACTAAAAAATAAATAATCAATATCCGGTAATGTCTTATTGGTTCATATAAGGGGCTAAAATAGATTTAAATCATCCCGAAGCTTAAATTTATGAGCTTGACAAAGATGCCGTTGAAAAAAAATGTTTCCTTTGCATTAAATTTAAGGATTAATTGCAGTTTCACCTTTTTTCTCATAAAAAGGAAGACAGGCAGGATGCGGTCTAGGCGGTATTTTATTGGGAGTGGGATATGAAAATGCCAAGTATTCTATGTTATTCTAGACCCAAATACATCACTATGCTTTAGCTTAGGCCGCTTTAATAGTATCAATTAGCTACATAGCCAGAATTGATGTTAGTTTAGAAGATAGGGATCTGTATTCCTTACTATAAAAAGATTGAAGGTGCAATGATCAAGCGCCTGAAGCAGAACACAACGTAATGTCCTTTGGTGAATTAATTTTACCTTGAGGATTGCCTGATAAGCAGTAGAAAACGACAGTCTTTTGTATCAAGGGTTTTGTCTAGCCTTCTTGGCTAGGGAAAGATGTGTACTTGTCTAAGTATATGCATCTTTGTACATTATTAGCTGCATAATGCTACATGAACTTAAAAGCTAAAAGGAAATAATTGCTACAATGCTAAATACTGCATGTGTAAGCTTAATAAAAGTAATCGAGTTTGCTTGCATATGTTGAATTGTTAGAACCTGATCAGTAGTTCAATTAAAGGCTTAAAACATGTTATCCAAAGATTGGGAAATAGTGTTAATATAATATAAACATGTTAGTTATTATCTTCATGACATACCAGGGAACATTGATGGGTACGTGCCTTTACCACCAAAAAATGTCGTACGTAAAGGATCATGAGCAGAGCATTGATTCTAAGAGATTAATATTTTTATCAAAGATCAATTTTAAGGTGATAAGGAGTAATCTGGGCTGATTAGAAAGTTAAGGCGATAAGAGTTAGCTATGATTGAAGCATTTTAGGCATGAATAAAAAACAGTATAGGCTGATTTTAAGAGTAAGTTGCTGTCGCCAAAGCCAAACTTCGTTGTCAAAATTAGTTATAGACTAGGAAGACCTATCATCATCTAAACTTATTTGTAAATCTACAATCCAAAGCAATAGCACTGTGTCTTAATAATATGTCAAAAGACAGTAGAAGTGAGCAAGATGAATTGGTATAAGAACAAGTTGGGCTCGGTGTTAAATCCTATGTACTCAAACTTAACATATTGGAGTGATTACAAATTTCTACCTACTGCTGAAATTTAGTACTCACAGTTGCTTAAGTTCATTGTCATTGTCTACAAGAAGTGATGGCTTTTATATAGTATAAAATATAGCACATTTTTAATGTAAAAGTGGCTGTCCATGTTTTAATCCGAAAATGGCATAAAAAGCTTAAATAAAAAAGAAATACCAGCCATATAAAACATTAGCCATTCTTCTTTGTTTTAGAACTCTTTATACTACGAAAGCACCACAATTTGTAAATAAAAGGTCGCATCTGCTTGTGTACTTTGTAAGTATTCATATAGAAGATATAGACTCGATAGCGATGTCATGCTGAAGAATAAATGGTTAAGCTAAAGCTTGTCAATGATCTAATATATACATCTGAAGTTAAACAGTAGAGATAATAACCAGTCAGCTATCTTTCGACTACTTACTTTTAGAGTTAACAATTGGCTAGTCTCTTTAAGATGACAAACACTGATCATATCACTCTATACTTGGAAACACGTAGCTTTGTCAATCCTAGCTTAATCTTTGACTACTGTTCTTCATTATAAGATAGAGTAAGATGGCTGGTATTGACGTATAACTTAGTATACTCCTTTACAGCACCAACGTCAAAACTATGTTTACTACTCTACAGATATGACTTTTTTTGAAAAAAGCTGTCACGTATATCCTTTAAGTTTACTGAAATGCACACGATGCTCATGTGCAATATCATATAGCTTCGACTGTCTAGTAGTGCAGCTTTTATGTTGAATTGTTTATCCATTGATATAGATTTTGACATATCGAAAAAGAACAAAATGAAAAATTAAACAATCAAAAAGGAAAAGGACTTCTGAAGTTGCACTGGCTTATATATGTAACGGAAGATGCTCACAGTCTTAGACAAGTATATTATGTTGCCTTCCATGATATCCTTTGGTGGTTTAAATGTAAGCGCATAGTCGCCAGTCATAATTTATGCAAGTCAAGGCCAAATTTTTAAATTTGCATCCTTGTCCCCTCCTCAGTTCTCAGAGTTAACACATGAATCTTTACTATAGCGGGATATGCAGCCTTAGAGATATGTCGCGAAAGTCTCAAATCGACAGGTGATATGGACTTTTTGATACAGTGCAAAATGTACTTACTAGAAAAAAGTTGCTCATATTCTTTCACCTACTATTGACAGCGTTGTATAGACACAACCGCGATTACAACAGCTTCTCCCAGACCAGAAACGTATTGCAATGTCAAAAGTTAGATACTTACAATCTTACATAACGTGGGATAGCACAGTTCACTATATTTTTGATACAATTGGTCGCTTTATAATAGTTCATTTTTGTCTTTTCCAATTCATGAGAGCACATTATAATTAAACGGCATAGTAGAATGCACTTACATCCAATGGCTCTTCAAGCAAATAACAGTTTTAACTACAAACAATAACAACGTTCTTCGCTTAATACACGATGCCAGCTACACAGTGACTAGCAAGATGTTTCGTTAGATCAAAAAATCGCTATAAACCAAAGGGACAATGAAGAATTTAAAAGAAGGAATAATACATATTGATGGATATTTATTGCATACTGAACATAAAAAAATAAAAAAGCATAAAAAGACATAGGATACATAATATACATAAAGGACATTAAATTTCATAAAAGAGTAGACCTTTGCTTACAGTCCAGATTCTGTCCTTTGCAATTCTTGGGATAAACATAAACTTGTCATATATATGGTTGAGCATTGCTTGACGAAGTCTGATGAGGTCTGATTTTAAATGTGGATTGTTTATGCATAGCGTAATATAGCATGCCCGAGCCTGTAACAATTTCCATGGGCTTGATACGTGTTGAAAAGCAACGGACTCAGGATTTTCTAATACTTGACAATAGCCAGGAAGGAGTAGGTCCTCTATTTGTCTTCTTACATGAGGGGTTTTTGCTAAGGTATAATGACCATCCTATCAAAGATTTAGCTAAAAAAGTAATCAAATGTTTAAGATGATACCTTCAAAATATCCTTCAGGTACTCCTTGTCGCGAAAAAAGTTTGAACCATATGCCATAAGTTTTTGGTAGGATTCTTTATTTTTGCAGTATTTGTCCCATTTTGAGAACTTTGATAGAACTTCATGCATAAGCAAGTTCACAAAAGGCTCTACCAAAGCATCAGTCAAGCCATAGCAGCCTACGTAGAGCACAGCATGGTCCCAATGATAATTCACTTTGTTAACTAGGTCTATGTATTGATCATAAAGACCAAGGTCGAGGTTCAAGTTGTTGACTGCGATATTTTTTTCTAGGAGTATCGGCAATTTATAATGCCACTCAGGCAACTCGGCTACGTAGTCATGATCATGCAGTATCTTTTGAATTATACCTTCATGGAATACACCATGGAGATATTGCTTCATACTAATAGCACATGACCACTGGGAGCCATCCTCAGATAATTGAAACAGACCGGGTACAAACAAAGCCATCGATTTGCGGCACCGATGCGATTTTAATTGATCAGAAAATGGCTTCCACCAGCTACGATCAGAAGGCCGGTGAACTAAGGAAGAAAGCATGAATGCAATGAGCGCTACACCTGTTAGCTGTCGTGCTGTATAGCGACAATTTTTCTGGCTATTCATATTCTTTGCTAAGGCAACTAAAGCATCCAGACGCTTTTCGACATAGCACCAAAGAGCTTTGGACTTGTACCAATTTATATGTCCTGGAAGAGAGTTCCTAAACTAATAGCATTGGCATATTTACACATACAATGTTAAAAACATACTTGGCTAGCTCCATAGTTCGATTATAGAGCGTATCCCAGCTACTTGCTTTGAAACGCACTTCAAGCCGTACCCCATATGACTTAGATGTCATCAAAGATAGACAATGCTTCTTCCTGTTCTATATATCATTATAAGCTAAAGCCTGATGTACGTTGTAGAATCTTCACTTACTACGTGCTTCATGAAGATTTCTGAAGTTTTGAATACTTCGTCTGGCTGGAAGTCTTGTCCATGTCTCTCACCAAATGCTGATCTGCGGTAAAATGGTTCCTTTGAATGGGAGTACGCAGTGACCCTTATAAAATCAGATTTAGGGTTTGCGTACTTAAAGCCACCAATCCCAAGGTGATCGCAAAAAGGATCGTGCCGATACTTGCTCGATAAAAACTTTTCTTCAACAGCCAGGAAGTTGTCGATAATAGCACGAAAGTTCGTACTATTACCAGTCGACCACATGCCGGTCAAACCACGCTGAGGGCAGCCAAAATTGACGCCCAAGTCCAAATAAAAATTTGTAACATCAACACGATCCCAAATAAACCCTTGGGAAGTCAAGGCATCCATAAATGTCTCTTCCTCAGAAAACCGAGATTTCATGCCCATACCCCAGGTTACAAAGAAGAAGTCACCAAAAACGCTATTCAGGCGTGAATTATGCAAGAGAATGTCCCTCATCGCTGTTTCCAATCTAGTAAACTCTTGCATACTAATGTGGATACCTTTTCCCAAACCAAAATGAGCAGCAGACTCATAATCCAAAGGCACAGGTACTACTGATGTATCAAAAGCAATATCCAAGGCTGGAAGGAGAACAAGATCAACAAACTGCACACGATAGTGATCTGGTACATGATATGAAGGGCTAACACCTTCGGTCAAAACAAGCCCCTGGTAAATGCGAGGAAAACAAATACACACCTATAGATAGCTGTTAAATGGGAATACTCTAAAAAAAACGAATAAACTACCTGGAGCTGTCCTGACTTTAAAAGTTGCAAATTAGGGATTCTGTGGATGCCAACACTGACATTCTTGGTATAAACATCGTGAGACCAAGTTACACCTGTATCAGACATGTAGCTACTTGCATGTAATGGCCTGATAATAAGACCACAGGAGTTTCGAAGTGGTACGTCATGACTGACATAAGCAAAGGAGTCAATATCAGTGGAAATACTGACTTCACCATGAACTGTTTCACACATATTATCTACGAAAGCAGGAGATAACTGGTCACTAGCACCGTCATAAACGCATCCAAGGATGTACTTAAATATATCATTGGATATTTGCTGGCCAGCATTGGATGGATAATCCACAAATTCCTCAACTCCCATAGAGGCTAAAAATTATTCATTTAGTATTTATGTAGAAACTATTTCGCAAATATACCTTGAGAGTTAAAATAACGTTGACGATCTAATACGGACAGAGCATTAACAGGGCGCACTATATGTTCAACTTCGTCTAAAAAAATATCAGATGATTATTTATGTCAAATAATGAAGTTACCTTCACGTAAACGTGTACGAGTACCAATCGCAACAATTGGCTCTACCAATTCACTAGAATTATTGCCAGAGGCAATTTCAACATAAGGTTCGAGATATAAATCAGACATAGTGTGAGTAATAGAAAAAAAGAATAAAGGAGAAAAATATAAAAGCAAAAAAAAAAAGAAAAAAGAATTAGTCTGGCATATTTATAGAAATATGAAGTGTACGGCGAAAACGTAATGATAACATAATTGCTGATAAAAATCACGCAATTTCATAATCAATAGCCGTGATTGGTGGGATATGACACACTTTTTGCGCTTTTTTTGCTTCTAAATAGCTATTGGCTGTTGCATTTATAATTTAAGGTATGATACCAAAAAGAAAAACCTCAAACATAGCAACTAAAACAAATTATGACACACTATACAGTGTCTTTCACTTTGACAAAGCTTCACTATATGAATTATTCATGCTATTTACTTTCTTTAGCATATACTTAAAAAAAAAAAGAAGATTATCTGACAGTCCAACTTTAAGTGACAGTGAAATAAAAAATTTATTGAGTGTTTTACACGTCACAATTATAATTCCGCAATATAAAAGAGCAATTTTCTATTTTTTCCTCTTTTTTTCCTCTTTTTTTTTTTCTAAAAGTCAACGTCGACCCGAGGTATCGAACCTTCATAGTCTGACTGAAAGGCGTATATCTAAGCCACCTGACGATGGAAAACTGAAATCTCTGTAATCAAGCGTCTTCCCATCGCGAGTATGGTTCGAAGCGGAAAGGCTGTCTCGAATCTAGGGCGCTCTGGTTGAGGAGTTGGCGCTTGTGCCACTTGGCCAGGGAAGGCCGAAATCTCTGTAACCAAGCGTCTGCTGTTCGTTAATATAATTCGAAGCGGATAGGCTGTCTCGAACCCACGATGTTCTTGATGATGGGTTAGCGCTTGTACCGCTAGCAACTACTGTATAGGTTGAGTGTTCTCTGGACGCGGGTTCAAATCCTGCCTTCCCGCACAGACTTTACTCATTTGATAGTAAATAGAAGAATGTTCATAAGGACTGACCTTTACAGGTTAGACCATAGGATCCTGTGGGTTACCTGCTTACTTTTGGGAATGACCAGAGTGAACGGAGTGATGCCGGACACACTAGGCGCACCCCATTTGATATGTAAATGAGACAAAAAGACATTTTCACACATAGTGATCTATGCTTATGCTTATGCTTATACTCATACTTATGCGCTTATACTTGAACTTATGACTAAGATTAGGCTTACACTTATGCTTACGCTTATGCTTATGCTTATTATCGTATACCAACATACTTTAAAGATGATTCATATTGAATTTATAAGAAATCAGAATAGTGAGTAGTTAGTGAGTAGTGAATACCTTACAAATATTGATTATAGACCTTTTTTCACTATTATTCGGGTGATAAACTAAATTCACACATTTAACACGGTTTACAAGTTGGTTTTGAATGTAGCATAAAATAAATGAAACAATGAGACATGAATGAAAAAATGAGACATAAATAAAAAAAATAGAGATCTACTTACAGAATAATTATAAATAATCTAATTTTGCATAAGCAAGAGCAGATATTCATATTACAGCTATAATTATAAAAAGTATGTGTTAAAAAAGGATTTAATTGAAGTTTGATGAAAAGAATATAAATAGCAGCAGATATGATAATATTAAATAAAAAAGATAACTTTTTAAGTCTGATTGAATTTTACAGTCTTTTTATTCTTATGAGATTAAACAAATAAACTGCATTGCTAATAACTAATAACTAATGACTTTTTACAAAATATATACTATTTGCAAAAGATAGGGGATATTTTAAAAGGGGGGGGGGATGAGTTCATTTCAAACTATTTTCAATCTACTTGTAATGAAATTTGAACAAAAAGTGATATTGTTAAGAAAGCAAATATTTTGTTTAAATATGAAATGGGGGAAGAGATTCTCTTTTATGAATAAAGATGAACAAATATAAGGTTAGACTTGATGGATTGATATGAAGATAATATTATAAGCAATTACGATAAAAAAGTAAAAGAAAAGAAAAGAATGCAATACTTGAGTAAAAATACAGATTTCTATATAAAGTAAATATTAAAAAAGAACAAAAATGAAGCAGATACTGTAATTTGCGGTTGTGACCGTGACTGTGACAATGGTAGTGGTAATGGATGTGGTTATGATTATGATTATGGCTGTGATTGTGGTAATGAATATGGCTATGGCCATGACCGCGGTTATGGTAGTGGTTGTGGTTATGGTTGTGGTTATGGTTAAACCCCAAAATCCTGTGGTTGCCCGCTTAATTTCAGAGTTGTGGTTGGAGCACTTTTCATGACTGTATCTATAGTTAGCGTCACGGCTATGGCTAAAAACCAAAATCTAGCGTTGCCTGCTTACTTTGGGAGTGATCGGAGTGATTTCAGACACTAGAGGCACCCCATTTGATACATAAATGAGGCAAAGGCATTTTTACACCTAGTGGCCTATGTTTATGGCTATGGCTATGCTTATGGCTAAATTTTGGCTTATGCCTAAAGTTAAGCCTGATCGATGCTTACTTGTCTGGTTAAACCCCAAAATCCTGTGGTTGCCCGCTTAATTTCAGAGTTGTGGTTGGAGCACTTTTCATGACTGTATCTATAGTTAGCGTCACGGCTATGGCTAAAAACCAAAATCTAGCGTTGCCTGCTTACTTTGGGAGTGATCGGAGTGATTTCAGACACTAGAGGCACCCCATTTGATACATAAATGAGGCAAAGGCATTTTTACACCTAGTGGCCTATGTTTATGGCTATGGCTATGCTTATGGCTAAATTTTGGCTTATGCCTAAAGTTAAGCCTGATCGATGCTTACTTGTCTGGTTAAACCCCAAAATCCTGTGGTTGCCCGCTTAATTTCAGAGTTGTGGTTGGAGCACTTTTCATGACTGTATCTATAGTTAGCGTCACGGCTATGGCTAAAAACCAAAAATCTAGCGTTGCCTGCTTACTTTGGGAGTGATCGGAGTGATTTCAGACACTAGAGGCACCCCATTTGATACATAAATGAGGCAAAGGCATTTTTACACCTAGTGGCCTATGTTTATGGCTATGGCTATGCTTATGGCTAAATTTTGGCTTATGCCTAAAGTTAAGCCTGATCGATGCTTACTTGTCTGGTTAAACCCCAAAATCCTGTGGTTGCCCGCTTAATTTCAGAGTTGTGGTTGGAGCACTTTTCATGACTGTATCTATAGTTAGCGTCACGGCTATGGCTAAAAACCAAAATCTAGCGTTGCCTGCTTACTTTGGGAGTGATCGGAGTGATTTCAGACACTAGAGGCACCCCATTTGATACATAAATGAGGCAAAGGCATTTTTACACCTAGTGGCCTATGTTTATGGCTATGGCTATGCTTATGGCTAAATTTTGGCTTATGCCTAAAGTTAAGCCTGATCGATGCTTACTTGTCTGGTTAAACCCCAAAATCCTGTGGTTGCCCGCTTAATTTCAGAGTTGTGGTTGGAGCACTTTTCATGACTGTATCTATAGTTAGCGTCACGGCTATGGCTAAAAACCAAAATCTAGCGTTGCCTGCTTACTTTGGGAGTGATCGGAGTGATTTCAGACACTAGAGGCACCCCATTTGATACATAAATGAGGCAAAGGCATTTTTACACCTAGTGGCCTATGTTTATGGCTATGGCTATGCTTATGGCTAAATTTTGGCTTATGCCTAAAGTTAAGCCTGATCGATGCTTACTTGTCTGGTTAAACCCCAAAATCCTGTGGTTGCCCGCTTAATTTCAGAGTTGTGGTTGGAGCACTTTTCATGACTGTATCTATAGTTAGCGTCACGGCTATGGCTAAAAACCAAAATCTAGCGTTGCCTGCTTACTTTGGGAGTGATCGGAGTGATTTCAGACACTAGAGGCACCCCATTTGATACATAAATGAGGCAAAGGCATTTTTACACCTAGTGGCCTATGTTTATGGCTATGGCTATGCTTATGGCTAAATTTTGGCTTATGCCTAAAGTTAAGCCTGATCGATGCTTACTTGTCTGGTTAAACCCCAAAATCCTGTGGTTGCCCGCTTAATTTCAGAGTTGTGGTTGGAGCACTTTTCATGACTGTATCTATAGTTAGCGTCACGGCTATGGCTAAAAACCAAAATCTAGCGTTGCCTGCTTACTTTGGGAGTGATCGGAGTGATTTCAGACACTAGAGGCACCCCATTTGATACATAAATGAGGCAAAGGCATTTTTACACCTAGTGGCCTATGTTTATGGCTATGGCTATGCTTATGGCTAAATTTTGGCTTATGCCTAAAGTTAAGCCTGATCGATGCTTACTTGTCTGGTTAAACCCCAAAATCCTGTGGTTGCCCGCTTAATTTCAGAGTTGTGGTTGGAGCACTTTTCATGACTGTATCTATAGTTAGCGTCACGGCTATGGCTAAAAACCAAAATCTAGCGTTGCCTGCTTACTTTGGGAGTGATCGGAGTGATTTCAGACACTAGAGGCACCCCATTTGATACATAAATGAGGCAAAGGCATTTTTACACCTAGTGGCCTATGTTTATGGCTATGGCTATGCTTATGGCTAAATTTTGGCTTATGCCTAAAGTTAAGCCTGATCGATGCTTACTTGTCTGGTTAAACCCCAAAATCCTTGGGTTGTCTGCTTAATTTCATAATTTGGGTAGAAACACTAACCGCACCCCATTCATAGCTAAAGGATGTAAAACCGCATTGCACGGTAGAACTAAGGTTGAGTACCACTATGAGTTTGGAACCCTCCTCTCTTAACTAAAACAACCGTAACCTTGCCACTAAGTCAAACAAAAGTCTAACTTAATATTGAACTTTAGAGTATTCAGTACAACGTATAAGGTTGTTTTGGCCAAAACAAATAATTGTTCGAATTCTTTTGGTCACTGCAAATAATTGCTCGAATTGGTTTGTTAAAGCATGTCGCTAGATTGAACATTTCGTGGTTAAGAGATTGTTATGGTTTTGGGCAAAAAAATTAACTCCCGATGTATTGGTCATTTTCGAATGTCGAAGAAAGCTTCAAGTGCGAAAAAAATAAAGAAATTTAACATGTTTTTATTTCATTTGTAGGGCAGATATCCATAAAGTTATCCACGTTTTAAAAAAGCGTCTTTGCTTTTTCAAATGATCTTTTTTTGGTAAGCCTGTTCCCCTCTATTGTTGAAAGACGGACATTTTCTTTTCTTTATTTCTGAGAGTAAAATGCGGAAATCAAAAGCAATTTGCGATTATTTTGCTTAGGAGTATACATATTAGGAAGGTGATTTATGATTTTTAGCGTAGGTTATTATAAACGTGCTATTGAACGTAACAAAATAGTCATGTTTATGAAAAAAAATTGAACTGGTAAAGAAAAAGACTTGGTTAAAAAAAAGACTTCGTAAAAAAAAAGTCTAGCTATAGAAAGTTCATTGTTCAATGAAAACAGTAATCTAGCAACAAATATACTTTATAGAAATGCAAATGTCTTTACATTATAATAAAAGAATACATGTGTGCTTTAAAAAGAATAAAATAATAAAGAAGCTCTGCTAACATTTTGTTACAAGGCAGTTATAATTAACAAATACATACAAATACTTTTTGTTTTTCAAGTAAATAGACCACTTTATTATTTTTTATGACAAATAATATAAAAGAATATATATCTTTAAGCTTATACTCGTTCATTACTTACTTTATGTTTGCACATGGGTTTAATTTACCATTAGCCATTAGAGATGTGGGGCAATGACAACTTTCTTTACCAAAAAGAACTTTTCAGCAACAAGCAACAGAATAAATTTGATATTATTATAGTTTCATCATGTTGAAAAGAACAACTTTGCCCATGAGGTTCATGTTCGTCATCCGAATGTGTCCCATTAGGAATTCCTAATGTAAGAAAAAAAAAAGAAACCGACATTAGACTTCGTTATTATTTTTGTTGTTATAAACTTACATTTGACCAGCGCTTGAGCTTTCCTTTTTACTTTTTGTGCCTTTGGTGCTTGGTTCATTATATAAAACAAAACTAGAAAGCAAGAAAAAAAGTTATTTTATTGTCTTACTTTGTTTATGCACCGATTTCTTCTGTTTTAATTAACAAAACACCTTTCATGTTACATTAATTTGTAGGGAACTTTATAAACTTTTACGTGAATGCATCAAAACCAGCGTAAGTGACGGATAGTAAGCTTAATATCTTGATAGCAGCTTTTCTGGTAAAGGCTAGTGGAGCTATTCTGAAATTAATTTTTTTAATCTCAGAAAATAAAAAACTGAGCAAGAATTTAAATATCTCCATGTAAATACGTTCGTTCTCTGCAAAACGCATACCAATGAAAAGCTAATTTTTTTCTTCATCTTTTGATGCAAATTTCATAAATGTTGATGGTATGGTCGTGGAGATAAATGCAATTTTGTGAATTTCTCTATGGACCGATGATTTTACTACAAAATAGATAATCAATGTTCGGCGATGTCTTGTAGGCGTATATAACAGGCGAAGCTACATTTAAAGTGTTCTAAGCAATAAAGTTATGGGTTTCGAAGCCAGCATGAATGATTAAGAATAAATCCAACACTTGATCACTGCTTTTCCACTGAGAACTAGCAGAGTTGCTCTGTTGTGAAAGCAATTTAAACTCAGAAAGTAGAAATCTGAGCAAAACTTTAAATATCTTTGCGAAATTTTTTTTCTTTTTTGCAAAAAGCATACTGCCAAAAAGCTAATTTTTTTCTCTATCGTTTGGTGTAAGCTTTATGCATTTCACATGCATAGACGTAGAGATAAATGCAATTTTGTGAATTTCTCTATGGACCGATGATTTTACTAAAAAATAAATAATCAATATCCGGTAATGTCTTGTTGATTCATATAAGGGGCTAAGCTACATTTAAAGCTTTTCAGAGCTTAAATTTATGAGCTTGACAAAGATGCCGTTGAAAAAAAATGTTTCCTTTGCATTAAATTTAAGGATTAATTGCAGTTTCACCTTTTTTCTCATAAAAAGGAAGACAGGCAGGATGCGGTCTAGGCGGTATTTTATTGGGAGTGGGACATGGAAATTCCAAGTATTCTATGTTGTTATATACCCAAATACATCACTATGCTTTAGCTTAGGTAGCTTTAATAGTATCAATTAGCTACATAGCCAGAATTTATGTTAGTTTAGAAGATAGGGATCTGTATTCCTTACTATAAAAAGATTGAAGGTGCAATGATCAAGCCCCTGAAGCAGAGCACAATGTAATGTCCTTTAGTAAATTCATTTTACATTGAGGATTTCCTGATAAGATTTAGAAAACGACAATTTTTTGTATGAAGGGTTTTGTTTGGCCTTCTTGGCTAGGGATAGATGTGTACTTGTCTAAGTATATGCATATTTGTGCATTATAAACTGCATAAGGCTACGTGAACTTAAAAGCTAAGAGAAAATAATTGCTATAGTACTAAATACTGTATGTATAAGCTTACTGAAAGCACTCGAGTTTGCATATATTGAATTGTTAGAACCTGATCAGTAGTTCAATTAAAGGCTTAAAAAATATTATCCAAAGATTAGGTAATATAGGGAGTATAAAGTATACATGTTAGTTATTATCTTCATGCCATACCATGGAACAATGATGGGTACATGCCTTTACCACCAAAAAATGTCGTACGTAAAGGAACATGAACAGAACATTGATCCTAAGAGATGAATATTTTTATCAAAGATCGATTTTAAGGTTATGACGAGTAATCTGGACTGATTATAAAGTTAAGGCGATAAGAGTTAGCTATGACTGAAGCATTTTAGGCATAAATAAAAAACAGTATAGGCTGATTTTAAGAGTAAGCTGCTGTTGTCAAAATTAGTTATAGACTAGGAAGACCTATCATCATCTAAACTTATTTGTAAACCTACAATCCAAAGCAATAGCACTGTGTCTTCATGATATGCCAAAAGACAGTAGAAATGAGCAAGATGAATTGGTATAAAAACAAGTTGGGCTCGGTGTTAAATCCTATCTACTCAAACTTAACATATTGGAGTGGTTACAAATTTCTACCTACTGTGGAAATTTACTACTCACAGTTGCTTACCTTTAGTGTCATTGTCTACAGGAAGTGATAATTTTTATATAGGAGAAAATAGAGCACGTTTTTAATGTAAAAGTAGCTGTCCATTTTTTAATCCGTAAATGACATAAAAAGGTTAAGTAAAAAGTAATAGCAGCCATATAAGATATTAGCCATTCTTTATTTCAGAACTCTTTATGTTGCGAAAGTACCCCAATTTGTAAATAAAAAAGTGGCATCTGTTTGTATTCCTTGCGAGCAGCAATATCAAAAGTATAGAATCGGCAACAAAAGGATGATGATGAGTAAATGATTAAGTTAAAGCTTGTCAATGATCTAATAAATGCATCCGAAGTTGAACAACAGAAATAATAGCCAGTCAACTGTCTTTCGTCTACTTACTTTTGGGGTTGACAGTTGCTTAGACTATCTAGGATGATAAATGCTGATCCTATCATTCTAAATTTTGGAGTACGTAGCTTTGTCAGTCCTAGTTTAATCTTTTGTGCACTGTTCTGCATTCTAATATACAGTAAAAGTTTTAGTATTGACTTGTAGCATAGTATAATCTTTTGCAGCAACAGAGTCAAAAGTATGTTTACTATTTTACAGATATGACTTTGAAAAAAGCTATCTAGTATATCGTTTAAGTTTACTGAAATGCACACGATGATGATGCGAAATATCATTTAGCCTCGGTTGTCAAATAGTGCGGCCTCTATTCTGAATTGGTTATTTATCGATATAGATTTAGGCATATCAATTAAGAAGAGCATGAAAAGTTGAACTAACAAAAGCGGCCAAGGACTTTGAAGCTGTATTTGCGTACATATGTAACGAACAATGATCACAGTCTTGGTCAAGTACTTTATGTGGTCTTTCATGTTCCTTTTTGCTAATTTAATTGCAAGCCTATAGTCACCAGTCGTAATTCATGCTGGCCAAAGCCAAATTTTTAAATTCGCATCCTCATCCCTCCCTCCATTCTCAGAGATAATACATGAAATCTTTACTGCAATGGGATATACTACCTCAAAGATATGATACTTGGGGCTCAAGCCAGCAGTTTGCATTGGGCTTTTGGTTGGAGTAAAAAATGCCCCTACCACAAAAAGGTTGCTCATATTCTTTCATCTACTGTTGTAGGCGTTGTATAGAAACCATCGTGGTTACAATAGCTTCTCTCAAACTAGAAGCGTGTTACAATGTTAACAATTAGATGGTTATAACTTACGTAGCGCGACATAGCGCAGCTCACTATACTTTTGATACAACTGGTCGCTTTACAATAGTTCATGTTTGCCTTTTCCAATTCATGAAAACATATTATAGTTAATGTGACGTATTAGAAGGTGCTTATGTCCAACGGATCTACAGGCAAATGACAACATAAACTATAAAGGACAACAACAACGCTCTTCGTTTAAAGCATGATGTCTGCTACACAGTGGCTACCAAGATGTTTCGTTGGATCAAAAAAATGGCTATAAGTGAGAGAGACAATGAAAGATTTAAAAGAAGGAATAATACATATTGATGGGTGTTTATTGTTATTTATTGCATATTGAAAATAAAAGAAGAAAAAGCATAAAAAGACATAATATACATAAAAAAATTAAATTTCATAAAACAGTAGCCCTTTTTTTACAGTCCATATTCTGTCCTTTGCAATTTTTGGGATAAACTCAAAGTTTTCATAGATATATTTGAGCATAGCTAGGCGAAATCTGATGAAGTCTGATTTTAAATGTGGGTTGTTAATGCATAGTATAATGTAGCATGCCCGAGCTTGTAACAATTTCCATGAACTTGATGCATGTTGAAAAGCAACAGACTCAGGATTTTCTAATATTTGACCATATCCAGGAAGGAGTAGGTCCTCTATTTGTCTTCTTACGTGAGGGGTTTTTGCTAAGGTATAATGATCATTCTATCAAAGATTTAGCTAAAAAACTACTCAAATGTTTAAGATGATACCTTTAAAATGTCCTTTAGATACTCTTTATCACAAAAAAAGTTGGAGCCATATGCCATAAGTGTTTGATATGATCGTTTATCCTTGCAATACTTGTTCCATTTTGAAAATTTGCATAGGACTTCATGCAGGATCAAGTTGACAAAAGGCTCTACCGAAGTATCGCTTAGACCATAATGACTTAGAAAAAGCACAGCACGATCCCAGTAGTAATTCTCCTTGCTAGATAAATTTATATGCGGAGCATACAAACCAAGGTCAAACTTCAAATCTACAGCTTCTGTCAATGCAAAGAGGGTTGGCATGCGGTAATGCCATTCAGGCAATTCAATTCCATCAGCAAGCTCAGGTGTCATTTTGTTGATGATGTCCTTATGCAAGACACCATCTAAACTCTGCCTTAAGCTCACCGTACATGACCAGCGGGAACCATCCTCAGATAACCGAAAGAGATCAGGTGTGAACAAAGCCATGGACTTGCGGCACCGTTTCGCTTTCAATTGATCTGCGAATGGCTTCCACCAGCTACGATCAGATGGTCGGTGTACCAATGAAGACAGCATAAAGGCAATGAGTGCTACACCTGTAAGTTGCCGTGCTGTATACCGAGAATTTTTCTGACTATGGATGTTTTTTGCTAAAGCAACTAAAGAGTCCAGACGCTTTTCAACAAAGGATGAAAGAGCATGAGACTTGTACCAATTGACATGTGCTTGAAGATGGTTTCTAAAGAAATAGCGTTAAATATTTATATGTACGATGTCAATTACATACTTGGCCAAATCCATAGTATGATTATATAGTGCATCCCAATGATTCGCTGTGAAGCGCACTTCCAATCGCACTCCATATGACTTATACTTCATCAATGACAAACAGTGCTTCATCCTGGCCTAAATATTAAAGTAAGCTACAGCCCGGTTTACATAATAAAATAATTACTTACTACATGCTTAATAAATCCTGGGGATACCTTGAATACGTCGTCAGCATCAAAATCTTTGCCATGTCTCTCTCCATATGTACTACGGCTGTAAAAAGGCTGTTTTGCATGGGAGTACGCGGAGACCCGAATAAAACCGGACTTGCGATTCCCGTACTTGAACCCACCAATACCTGAATGACCACAAAAAGGATCATGACGGTACATGCTCTTATGAAAGCTTTCGTCTTCAAAAAGCAATTCCAGTATAGACTGAAAATCTTTTCTTTCTCCAGTCGACCATAATCCTGTAAGACCAAGTTGAGGGCTTGCAAAGTTGATGCCTAAGTCCAGATAGAGGTTGCTAAGATCCATTTTGTCCCATATGAAGCCTTGTGAAGATAAGGCATGCACAAAATTCTCGTCCGCAACAAACCTGGATTTCATACCCATACCCCACGTTACAAAGAAGAAGTCGCCAAATATAGCACTTAGACTTGAGTTACGTGAAAGGATACCCCTCATAGCAGATATCAACTGCGACACCTCTTCCATACTTAAGCTAATGCCCTTCCCCAACCCAAAATCAGCAGCTGATTGGTAGTCTAAAGGTACTGGTACAACTGACGTATCAAAGATAATATCCAAAGCAGGGAGAAGGACCATATTGACGAACCTTTCATGATAAAGAACAGGTATAAAGTATGATGGGCGTGCACTTTCTGTCTGAACCATTTCACGATAAATTCCAGGGAAGAAAATGGCAACCTAGCAACTTTCTTTAAGATTCGTTTTTTCAAAAAAAAAAAAAAGTACCTGAAGCCTTTCGCTATGTAAAAATTGAACATTGGAGATTTTGTGCACACCAACTTTAACATCGTTCGTATATCTTTCATGAGACCAGGCTACTCCAGTATCAGTCGTGTAGCTACTACTGTATGGTGGTCTGATATCCAATGTACATGAGTGCTTTAAAGGCAGGTCGCTACTAACGTATGCAAAGGAGTCAATGTCTGTGGATATACGGATATCACCAGGAACAGGTTCGCAGCTGTTGTTAACAAATACCGGAGATAATTGGTCACTGCTGTTGTCGTAAACGCATCCAAGTATATGCTGAAGTATATCATCGGATACCTGTCGATTCATACCGGATGAAAGATGCATAAATTCCTCAATTCCCATGGATGCTATGAATCATTGATTAGGCATATAATTATATGACGTTCATCACTGTACCACCAGCATTGAAAAAACGTTGACGATCCAATACAGACAAAGCATTCATGGGGCGCACTATATGTTCAACTTCGTCTAAAAAAATATCAGATGATTATTTATGTCAAATAATGAAGTTACCTTCACGTAAACGTGTACGAGTACCAATCGCAACAATTGGCTCTACCAATTCACTAGAATTATTGCCAGAGGCAATTTCAACATAAGGTTCGAGATATAAATCAGGCATAGTGTGAGTAATAGAAAAAAAGAATAAAGGAGAAAAATATAAAAGCAAAAAAAAAAAGAAAAAAGAATTAGTCTGGCATATTTATAGAAATATGAAGTGTACGGCGAAAACGTAATGATAACATAATTGCTGATAAAAATCACGCAATTTCATAATCAATAGCCGTGATTGGTGGGATATGACACACTTTTTGCGCTTTTTTTGCTTCTAAATAGCTATTGGCTGTTGCATTTATAATTTAAGGTATGATACCAAAAAGAAAAACCTCAAACATAGCAACTAAAACAAATTATGACACACTATACAGTGTCTTTCACTTTGACAAAGCTTCACTATATGAATTATTCATGCTATTTACTTTCTTTAGCATATACTTCAAAAAAAAAAGATTATCTGACAGTCAAGCTCCAAGTGACAGTGAAATAAAAAATTTATTGTGTGTTTTACACGTCACAATTGTAATTCCGCAATATAAAAGAGCAATTTTCCATTTTCTCCTCTTTCTTTCCTCTTTTTTTTTTTTTTTTTTCTGAAAGTCAACGTCGATATCAGGTATCGAACCCTCATAGTCTGATTGAAAGGCGTATATCTCAACCACCTGACCATGGAAAACTGAAATCTTTGTAAGCAAGCGTCTGCTGATCGCTAATATGACTCGAAGCGGATAGGCTGTCTTGAACCCAAGATGTTCTTGATGATGGGTTAGCGCTTGTACCTCTAGCAACTACTGTATGGGTTGAGCGTTCTCTGGACACGGGTTCAAATCCTGCCTTCCCCTCTCCGACTTTTCTCATTTGATAGTAAATAGAAGAATGTTTATATGGACTGACTAGTACAGGTTAGACCCTAGGATCCTGTGGGTTACCTGCTTACTTTTGGGAATAACCAGAGTGAACGGAGTGATGCCGGACACACTAGGCGCACCCCATTTGATATGTAAACGAGACAAAAAGACATTTTCACACATAGTGATCTATGTTTATACTTATGCTTATACTTGTACTTATAAGGTTAGGCTTAGGCTTATGCTTATTTATGCTTATTTATGCTTATTGTCGTATACCAACATACTTTAAAGATGATTCATATTCAACTTGTAAGAAATGATAGTAGTGAATGGCTTACAAAGATTGATTATAGTCCTTTTTTCACTATTATTCGGGTGATAAACTAAATTCACACCTTTAACACGTTTACAAGTTGGTTTTAATATAGCATAAACATAAAATAAATGAAACAATGAGACATAAATGAAAAAAATAGAGATGTACTCAAGAAATAATTTTAAATATTCTACTTTGCATAAGCAGGAACAGATATTCATATTAAAATTTATTTATGCTAGATCTACAACTATAGCTAATTAAGTTGAAAAGAATACAAATAGCAGCAAATATAATAATATTAAAAAAAAAAGGATAACTTTTTAAGTCTGGTTGAATTTTATAGTGGTTTTTTGGTTCTTACGAGATAAAACAAATTAAGTGGGAGATTGCTAACAACTAATGACTTGATATAAGTCGCATAAGCAACAGATACTATTTGCAAAAGATACGTGTTATTTTAAAAGGGGTTGAGTTGATTTCAATTTATTTCCAATGGATTTTCAATTTATTTATAATGAAATTTGAACAAAATGGGTGATATTGTTAAGAAAGTAAATATTTTGTTTAAATAAAGATAAACAAATATAAGATTACAGTTGATGATTGATATGATGATAATATTATAAGCGATTACGATAAAAAAGTAAAAGAAAAGAAAATAATGAAATAGTTGACTAAAAACAACAGATTTATATATAAAGTAAATATAAAAAAAGAACAAAAAATGAAGCAGATACTGCACTTTGCGGCCATGACTGTGGTTGTGGTTATAGTTGCGGTAGTGGATATGGCTGCAGTTATGGCAGTTACAGTGGTTGTGGTTGTGGTTGTGGTTGTGGTTAAACCCCAAAATCCTGTGGTTGCCCGCTTAATTTCAGAGTTGTGGTTGGAGCACTTTTCATGACTGTATCTATAGTTAGCGTCACGGCTATGGCTAAAAACCAAAATCTAGCGTTGCCTGCTTACTTTGGGAGTGATCGGAGTGATTTCAGACACTAGAGGCACCCCATTTGATACATAAATGAGGCAAAGGCATTTTTACACCTAGTGGCCTATGTTTATGGCTATGGCTATGCTTATGGCTAAATTTTGGCTTATGCCTAAAGTTAAGCCTGATCGATGCTTACTTGTCTGGTTAAACCCCAAAATCCTGTGGTTGCCCGCTTAATTTCAGAGTTGTGGTTGGAGCACTTTTCATGACTGTATCTATAGTTAGCGTCACGGCTATGGCTAAAAACCAAAATCTAGCGTTGCCTGCTTACTTTGGGAGTGATCGGAGTGATTTCAGACACTAGAGGCACCCCATTTGATACATAAATGAGGCAAAGGCATTTTTACACCTAGTGGCCTATGTTTATGGCTATGGCTATGCTTATGGCTAAATTTTGGCTTATGCCTAAAGTTAAGCCTGATCGATGCTTACTTGTCTGGTTAAACCCCAAAATCCTGTGGTTGCCCGCTTAATTTCAGAGTTGTGGTTGGAGCACTTTTCATGACTGTATCTATAGTTAGCGTCACGGCTATGGCTAAAAACCAAAATCTAGCGTTGCCTGCTTACTTTGGGAGTGATCGGAGTGATTTCAGACACTAGAGGCACCCCATTTGATACATAAATGAGGCAAAGGCATTTTTACACCTAGTGGCCTATGTTTATGGCTATGGCTATGCTTATGGCTAAATTTTGGCTTATGCCTAAAGTTAAGCCTGATCGATGCTTACTTGTCTGGTTAAACCCCAAAATCCTGTGGTTGCCCGCTTAATTTCAGAGTTGTGGTTGGAGCACTTTTCATGACTGTATCTATAGTTAGCGTCACGGCTATGGCTAAAAACCAAAATCTAGCGTTGCCTGCTTACTTTGGGAGTGATCGGAGTGATTTCAGACACTAGAGGCACCCCATTTGATACATAAATGAGGCAAAGGCATTTTTACACCTAGTGGCCTATGTTTATGGCTATGGCTATGCTTATGGCTAAATTTTGGCTTATGCCTAAAGTTAAGCCTGATCGATGCTTACTTGTCTGGTTAAACCCCAAAATCCTGTGGTTGCCCGCTTAATTTCAGAGTTGTGGTTGGAGCACTTTTCATGACTGTATCTATAGTTAGCGTCACGGCTATGGCTAAAAACCAAAATCTAGCGTTGCCTGCTTACTTTGGGAGTGATCGGAGTGATTTCAGACACTAGAGGCACCCCATTTGATACATAAATGAGGCAAAGGCATTTTTACACCTAGTGGCCTATGTTTATGGCTATGGCTATGCTTATGGCTAAATTTTGGCTTATGCCTAAAGTTAAGCCTGATCGATGCTTACTTGTCTGGTTAAACCCCAAAATCCTGTGGTTGCCCGCTTAATTTCAGAGTTGTGGTTGGAGCACTTTTCATGACTGTATCTATAGTTAGCGTCACGGCTATGGCTAAAAACCAAAATCTAGCGTTGCCTGCTTACTTTGGGAGTGATCGGAGTGATTTCAGACACTAGAGGCACCCCATTTGATACATAAATGAGGCAAAGGCATTTTTACACCTAGTGGCCTATGTTTATGGCTATGGCTATGCTTATGGCTAAATTTTGGCTTATGCCTAAAGTTAAGCCTGATCGATGCTTACTTGTCTGGTTAAACCCCAAAATCCTGTGGTTGCCCGCTTAATTTCAGAGTTGTGGTTGGAGCACTTTTCATGACTGTATCTATAGTTAGCGTCACGGCTATGGCTAAAAACCAAAATCTAGCGTTGCCTGCTTACTTTGGGAGTGATCGGAGTGATTTCAGACACTAGAGGCACCCCATTTGATACATAAATGAGGCAAAGGCATTTTTACACCTAGTGGCCTATGTTTATGGCTATGGCTATGCTTATGGCTAAATTTTGGCTTATGCCTAAAGTTAAGCCTGATCGATGCTTACTTGTCTGGTTAAACCCCAAAATCCTGTGGTTGCCCGCTTAATTTCAGAGTTGTGGTTGGAGCACTTTTCATGACTGTATCTATAGTTAGCGTCACGGCTATGGCTAAAAACCAAAATCTAGCGTTGCCTGCTTACTTTGGGAGTGATCGGAGTGATTTCAGACACTAGAGGCACCCCATTTGATACATAAATGAGGCAAAGGCATTTTTACACCTAGTGGCCTATGTTTATGGCTATGGCTATGCTTATGGCTAAATTTTGGCTTATGCCTAAAGTTAAGCCTGATCGATGCTTACTTGTCTGGTTAAACCCCAAAATCCTGTGGTTGCCCGCTTAATTTCAGAGTTGTGGTTGGAGCACTTTTCATGACTGTATCTATAGTTAGCGTCACGGCTATGGCTAAAAACCAAAATCTAGCGTTGCCTGCTTACTTTGGGAGTGATCGGAGTGATTTCAGACACTAGAGGCACCCCATTTGATACATAAATGAGGCAAAGGCATTTTTACACCTAGTGGCCTATGTTTATGGCTATGGCTATGCTTATGGCTAAATTTTGGCTTATGCCTAAAGTTAAGCCTGATCGATGCTTACTTGTCTGGTTAAACCCCAAAATCCTGTGGTTGCCCGCTTAATTTCAGAGTTGTGGTTGGAGCACTTTTCATGACTGTATCTATAGTTAGCGTCACGGCTATGGCTAAAAACCAAAATCTAGCGTTGCCTGCTTACTTTGGGAGTGATCGGAGTGATTTCAGACACTAGAGGCACCCCATTTGATACATAAATGAGGCAAAGGCATTTTTACACCTAGTGGCCTATGTTTATGGCTATGGCTATGCTTATGGCTAAATTTTGGCTTATGCCTAAAGTTAAGCCTGATCGATGCTTACTTGTCTGGTTAAACCCCAAAATCCTGTGGTTGCCCGCTTAATTTCAGAGTTGTGGTTGGAGCACTTTTCATGACTGTATCTATAGTTAGCGTCACGGCTATGGCTAAAAACCAAAATCTAGCGTTGCCTGCTTACTTTGGGAGTGATCGGAGTGATTTCAGACACTAGAGGCACCCCATTTGATACATAAATGAGGCAAAGGCATTTTTACACCTAGTGGCCTATGTTTATGGCTATGGCTATGCTTATGGCTAAATTTTGGCTTATGCCTAAAGTTAAGCCTGATCGATGCTTACTTGTCTGGTTAAACCCCAAAATCCTGTGGTTGCCCGCTTAATTTCAGAGTTGTGGTTGGAGCACTTTTCATGACTGTATCTATAGTTAGCGTCACGGCTATGGCTAAAAACCAAAATCTAGCGTTGCCTGCTTACTTTGGGAGTGATCGGAGTGATTTCAGACACTAGAGGCACCCCATTTGATACATAAATGAGGCAAAGGCATTTTTACACCTAGTGGCCTATGTTTATGGCTATGGCTATGCTTATGGCTAAATTTTGGCTTATGCCTAAAGTTAAGCCTGATCGATGCTTACTTGTCTGGTTAAACCCCAAAATCCTGTGGTTGCCCGCTTAATTTCAGAGTTGTGGTAGAAACACTAATCGCACCCCATTTCATATCAATCAGGATAAAGGTCGTATAGATATGTTGCAACTTTGTCCACTGTCGGATTCGAACCCTTGCCTAATGGCTGAGTTGAATGCAATGTTGCCAGTAGGTTAAATAAAAAATAAAGTCGGCTAAGAAATAGTAATGTAAAGATGAAGATGCAAAATATTTTCAGCCAAAAAATTTATTTCGAGCATGTTACGATTTAAAAGCTTCGTTTGATTGTAGCAAGAGACAATATTCAATGTTCTTCTCTGGTCTTCGTGTGAGGAAAGACAAAATGCAATCTGTTCAAAGCTCTTTATGTGATTGCGTATAACGTGCGAAGTTTCCCTATATTGACTTTAGTAATTGCTGTGTTGGTCAAAAAAAAAACAGAATGTCGTCTGATATATATGGATTTGTAAAGCAAAATCCATAATTCGAACATTATGCATGCATTGTATAAAAATTTCAGTTTTGTTAGTCATAGCTGCCAGGTTAAGACATTTGGTCATTATGTATATGAGGTGAGGAGGTATGAACAACCTCTGCTGGATTTGCCTAATGAAAAACAGTAGCTGATTGTAGTTGACATTGACATATAAAATTTTTTATACACGATTATTATGAAAATAAAATAAAAGCTTACCTAAATAAGACCATACAACTAGTTTCTTGTAAACATATTCCAAAAGAACTTTTATTGTATTAATTATGGATGTTTCGTAAGAAATGCTGGCAAACATAACAAGATCTTTTCCTGTTGTCAGAACTCCAATCCAACGCGAGGAATGTTTCTGATTACTCGGATTATGGGAATAAATTTAAGCCCTAATATAACATCGTAGTTAAAATAAAATAAAATAATATAAAAGTTTATTTAAATAAGATCATATAACCAATTCCGATTAAACATACTTTTTTAAAATATGTATTGTGTTCATGGTTGCTCTTTAATAAAAAGAAGTATCAACTAAAATAACAAGATCTTTTTATATTGTCAAAAATCCAATCCGATGTCAGGAATGTTGCTAATCTTTCACATAATTGAAATAACGCGTAAAATAACGTTATTCAAATCAGTGAGGAACTCCCAGAATAAAAAGATAATCTATGACAGACATACAAAAGAACAAATGAAAAGTTTTCATAATCATAATTAGAGATGACACTTGCTAATGTACCTGAAGATTAGAAGAACGATCACAATAGAAGATATCAAGCCACTCACTCAATAAGATATAAATACCTGCCTTCAATTAGAATAATTTTTACTTAAACTTAAACTGAAATAAAGATCAGTCTCAAAAAGTACACAAACCGTTTCCTGATCTTTGTTTCTACCCTTTTTTTTTATATAATTTTTCCTAACATACAACAATTCAAATAAGTGAAGATTTTCCAGAAAAGAAAGATAATCTATGATAGACATACAGAAGAACAAATGAAAAGTTATCATACTCGTAAATGATGACGAAAATTATAAGTACTTCTTGCTAAATTACCTGAATGCTAAAAGTACACTCACAACAAAAGATATCAAGCCACTTGCACTATATAATAAAAATACTTGACTTCGATTGCAATAATCTCTACATATTGAGTTGAAATAAGGATAAGTCTCAAACGTATTGAAACTTTTTTTTATCTCTGTTTTTATCTTATTCTTGAATACTTCTGTCATTATACAACAAATATCTCTGTTAACAGTATGCTACAAGACTGCTATAATTAACAAATTCATACAAAACGTTTTTGTTTTCATGTAAACAGATCGTTTTATTATTTTTTATGACGGATAATATAAAATAACATATATTCTTAAGCTTATGCTAGTCAATTGCTTACCTTGTGTTTGTACATGGATGTAGATAGCTATTAACCATTAGTCATGAGCCATTAGCCATTAGTCTTTAGCCATTAGAGATGTTAGCAATGACAACTTTCTTTACCAAAAAGGCCTTTTTAGCAATATAAGCTTAATATTACTATAATTTCATCATGCCTGAAAGAATAACTTTGCGCATGAGGTTCACGCTTGTCATTCAAATGTGTTTCACTAGGAATTCCTAATGTAAAAGAAAAAAAAAAAGGAATCGACATTAGACTTCGTTATTATTTTTGTTATTATGAACTTACATTTGACCAGTGCTTGAGCTTTCCTTTTTACTTTTTGTGCCTTTGGCGTTTAGTCATTTCATAAAACAAAAATAGAGAGCAAGAAAAAGAAATTATTTTGTTGCCTTCCTTTGTTTAGGCACCGATTTCTTCTATGTTAATTAACAAAACACCTTTCATGTTACATTAATTTATAGGGAGCTTTATAAACTTTTACGTGAATGTTTCAAAACCAGCGTAAGTGACGAATAGTAAGCTTAATATCTTGACAGCAGCTTTTCTGCTAAAGGCTAGTGGAGCTTTTCTGAAATTAAAAAAGTTTAATATCAGAAAATAAAAAATTGAGCAAGAATTTAAATAACTTCGCGAAAATCTTTTTCTTTTTTGCAAAAAGCATACTGCCAATAAGCTAATTTTTTTCTCTATCGTTTGGTGTAAGCTTTATGCATTTCACATGCATAGACGTAGAGATAAATGCAGTTTTGTGGATTTCTCTATGGACCGATGACTTTACTAAAAAATAAATAATCAATGTTCGGCGATGTGTTGTGGGCGTATATAACAGGCGAAACTATATCTAAAGTGTTCTAAGCAATAAAGTTATGGGTTTGCAAGCCAGCATGAATGATTAAGAATAAATCCAACACCTTGATAACTGCTTTTCCACTGAGAACTGGCAATGTTGCTCTGTTGTGAAAGCAATTTAAACTCAGAAAGTAGAAATCTGAGCAAAACTTTAAATATCTTTGCGAAATTTTTTTTCTTTTTTGCAAAAAGCATACTGCCAAAACGCTAATTTTTTTCTCTATCGTTTGGTGTAAGCTTTATGCATTTCACATGCATAGACGTAGAGATAAATGCAGTTTTGTGAATTTCTCTATGGACCGATGACTTTACTAAAAAATAAATAATCAATATCCGGTAATGTCTTATTGGTTCATATAAGGGGCTAAAATAGATTTAAATCATCCCGAAGCTTAAATTTATGAGCTTGACAAAAGTGCCGTTGAAAAAAATGTTTCCTTTGCATTAAATTTAAGGATTAATTGCAGTTTCACCTTTTTTCTCATAAAAAGGAAGACAGGCAGGATGCGGTCTAGGCGGTATTTTATTGGGAGTGGGATATGAAAATGCCAAGTATTCTATGTTATTCTAGACCCAAATACATCACTATGCTTTAGCTTAGGCCGCTTTAATAGTATCAATTAGCTACATAACCAGAATTGATGTTAGTTTAGAAGATAGGGAACTGTATTCCTTACTATAAAAAGATTGAAGGTGCAATGATCAAGCCCCTGAAGCAGAACACAACGTAATGTCCTTTGGTGAATTAATTTTACCTTGAGGATTGCCTGATAAGCAGTAGAAAACGACAGTCTTTTGTATCAAGGGTTTTGTCTAGCCTTCTTGGCTAGGGAAAGATGTGTACTTGTCTAAGTATATGCATCTTTGTACATTATTAGCTGCATAATGCTACATGAACTTAAAAGCTAAAAGGAAATAATTGCTACAATGCTAAATACTGCATGTGTAAGCTTAATAAAAGTAATCGAGTTTGCTTGCATATGTTGAATTGTTAGAACCTGATCAGTAGTTCAATTAAAGGCTTAAAACATGTTATCCAAAGATTGGGAAATAGTGTTAATATAATATAAACATGTTAGTTATTATCTTCATGACATACCAGGGAACATTGATGGGTACGTGCCTTTACCACCAAAAAATGTCGTACGTAAAGGATCATGAGCAGAGCATTGATTCTAAGAGATTAATATTTTTATCAAAGATCGATTTTAAGGTGATAAGGAGTAATCTGGGCTGATTAGAAAGTTAAGGCGATAAGAGTTAGCTATGATTGAAGCATTTTAGGCATGAATAAAAAACAGTATAGGCTGATTTTAAGAGTAAGTTGCTGTCGCCAAAGCCAAACTTCGTTGTCAAAATTAGTTATAGACTAGGAAGACCTATCATCATCTAAACTTATTTGTAAATCTACAATCCAAAGCAACAGCACTGTGTCTTAATAATATGTCAAAAGACAGTAGAAGTGAGCAAGATGAATTGGTATAAGAACAAGTTGGGCTCGGTGTTAAATCCTATGTACTCAAACTTAACATATTGGAGTGATTACAAATTTCTACCTACTGCTGAAATTTAGTACTCACAGTTGCTTAAGTTCATTGTCATTGTCTACAAGAAGTGATGGCTTTTATATAGTATAAAATATAGCACATTTTTAATGTAAAAGTGGCTGTCCATGTTTTAATCCGAAAATGGCATAAAAAGCTTAAATAAAAAAGAAATACCAGCCATATAAAGCATTAGTCATTCTTCTTTGTTTTAGAACTCTTTATACTACGAAAGTACCACAATTTGTAAATAAAAGGTCGCATCTGCTTGTGTACTTTGTAAGTATTCATATAGAAGATATAGACTCGATAGCGATGTCATGCTGAAGAATAAATGGTTAAGCTAAAGCTTGTCAATGATCTAATATATACATCTGAAGTTAAACAGTAGAGATAATAACCAGTCAGCTATCTTTCGACTACTTACTTTTAGAGTTAACAATTGGCTAGTCTCTTTAAGATGACAAACACTGATCATATCACTCTATACTTGGAAACACGTAGCTTTGTCAATCCTAGCTTAATCTTTGACTACTGTTCTTCATTATAAGATAGAGTAAGATGGCTGGTATTGACGTATAACTTAGTATACTCCTTTACAGCACCAACGTCAAAACTATGTTTACTACTCTACAGATATGACTTTTTTTGAAAAAAGCTGTCACGTATATCCTTTAAGTTTACTGAAATGCACACGATGCTCATGTGCAATATCATATAGCTTCGACTGTCTAGTAGTGCAGCTTTTATGTTGAATTGTTTATCCATTGATATAGATTTTGACATACCGATAAAGAACAAAATGAAAAATTAAACAATCAAAAAGGAAAAGGACTTCTGAAGTTGCACTGGCTTGTATATGTAACGGAAGATGCTCACAGTCTTAGTCAAGTATATTATGTTGCCTTCCATGATATCCTTTGGTGGTTTAAATGTAAGCGCATAGTCGCCAGTCATAATTTATGCAAGTCAAGGCCAAATTTTTAAATTTGCATCCTTGTTCCCTCCTCAGTTCTCAGAGTTAACACATGAATCTTTACTATAGCGGGATATGCAGCCTTAGAGATATGTCGCGAAAGTCTCAAATCGACAGGTGATATGGACTTTTTGATACAGTGCAAAATGTACTTACTAGAAAAAAGTTGCTCATATTCTTTCACCTACTATTGACAGCGTTGTATAGACACAACCGCGATTACAACAGCTTCTCCCAGACCAGAAACGTATTGCAATGTCAAAAGTTAGATACTTACAATCTTACATAACGTGGGATAGCACAGTTCACTATATTTTTGATACAATTGGTCGCTTTATAATAGTTCATTTTTGTCTTTTCCAATTCATGAGAGCACATTATAATTAAATGGCATAGTAGAATGCACTTACATCCAATGGCTCTTCAAGCAAATAACAGTTTTAACTACAAACAATAACAACGTTCTTCGCTTAATACACGATGCCAGCTACACAGTGACTAGCAAGATGTTTCGTTAGATCAAAAAAATCGCTATAAACCAAAGGGACAATGAAGAATTTAAAAGAAGGAATAATACATATTGATGGATATTTATTGCATACTGAACATAAAAAAATAAAAAAGCATAAAAAGACATAGGATACATAATATACATAAAGGACATTAAATTTCATAAAAGAGTAGACCTTTGCTTACAGTCCAGATTCTGTCCTTTGCAATTCTTGGGATAAACATAAACTTGTCATATATATGGTTGAGCATTGCTTGACGAAGTCTGATGAGGTCTGATTTTAAATGTGGATTGTTTATGCATAGCGTAATATAGCATGCCCGAGCCTGTAACAATTTCCATGGGCTTGATACGTGTTGAAAAGCAACGGACTCAGGATTTTCTAATACTTGACAATAGCCAGGAAGGAGTAGGTCCTCTATTTGTCTTCTTACATGAGGGGTTTTTGCTAAGGTATAATGACCATCCTATCAAAGATTTAGCTAAAAAAGTAATCAAATGTTTAAGATGATACCTTCAAAATATCCTTCAGGTACTCCTTGTCGCGAAAAAAGTTTGAACCATATGCCATAAGTTTTTGGTAGGATTCTTTATTTTTGCAGTATTTGTCCCATTTTGAGAACTTTGATAGAACTTCATGCATAAGCAAGTTCACAAAAGGCTCTACCAAAGCATCAGTCAAGCCATAGCAGCCTACGTAGAGCACAGCATGGTCCCAATGATAATTCACTTTGTTAACTAGGTCTATGTATTGATCATAAAGACCAAGGTCGAGGTTCAAGTTGTTGACTGCGATATTTTTTTCTAGGAGTATCGGCAATTTATAATGCCACTCAGACAACTCGGCTACGTAGTCATGATCATGCAGTATCTCTTGAATAATACCTTCATGGAATATATCATGGAGATATTGCTTCATAGTAATAGCACATGACCACTGGGAACCATCCTCAGATAATTGAAACAGACCGGGTACAAACAAAGCCATCGACTTGCGGCACCGATGCGATTTTAATTGATCGGAAAATGGCTTCCACCAGCTACGATCAGAAGGCCGGTGAACTAAGGAAGAAAGCATGAATGCAATGAGCGCTACACCTGTTAGCTGTCGTGCTGTATAGCGACAATTTTTCTGGCTATTCATATTCTTTGCTAAGGCAACTAAAGCATCCAGACGCTTTTCGACATAGCACCAAAGAGCTTTGGACTTGTACCAATTTATATGTCCTGGAAGAGAGTTCCTAAACTAATAGCATTGGCATATTTACACATACAATGTTAAAAACATACTTGGCTAGCTCCATAGTTCGATTATAGAGCGTATCCCAGCTACTTGCTTTGAAACGCACTTCAAGCCGTACCCCATATGACTTAGATGTCATCAAAGATAGACAATGCTTCTTCCTGTTCTATATATCATTATAAGCTAAAGCCTGATGTACGTTGTAGAATCTTCACTTACTACGTGCTTCATGAAGATTTCTGAAGTTTTGAATACTTCGTCTGGCTGGAAGTCTTGTCCATGTCTCTCACCAAATGCTGATCTGCGGTAAAATGGTTCCTTTGAATGGGAGTACGCAGTGACCCTTATAAAATCAGATTTAGGGTTTGCGTACTTAAAGCCACCAATCCCAAGGTGATCGCAAAAAGGATCGTGCCGATACTTGCTCGATAAAAACTTTTCTTCAACAGCCAGGAAGTTGTCGATAATAGCACGAAAGTTCGTACTATTACCAGTCGACCACATGCCGGTCAAACCACGCTGAGGGCAGCCAAAATTGACGCCCAAGTCCAAATAAAAATTTGTAACATCAACACGATCCCAAATAAACCCTTGGGAAGTCAAGGCATCCATAAATGTCTCTTCCTCAGAAAACCGAGATTTCATGCCCATACCCCAGGTTACAAAGAAGAAGTCACCAAAAACGCTATTCAGGCGTGAATTATGCAAGAGAATGTCCCTCATCGCTGTTTCCAATCTAGTAAACTCTTGCATACTAATGTGGATACCTTTTCCCAAACCAAAATGAGCAGCAGACTCATAATCCAAAGGCACAGGTACTACTGATGTATCAAAAGCAATATCCAAGGCTGGAAGGAGAACAAGATCAACAAACTGCACACGATAGTGATCTGGTACATGATATGAAGGGCTAACACCTTCGGTCAAAACAAGCCCCTGGTAAATGCGAGGAAAACAAATACACACCTATAGATAGCTGTTAAATGGGAATACTCTAAAAAAAACGAATAAACTACCTGGAGCTGTCCTGACTTTAAAAGTTGCAAATTAGGGATTCTGTGGATGCCAACACTGACATTCTTGGTATAAACATCGTGAGACCAAGTTACACCTGTATCAGACATGTAGCTACTTGCATGTAATGGCCTGATAATAAGACCACAGGAGTTTCGAAGTGGTACGTCATGACTGACATAAGCAAAGGAGTCAATATCAGTGGAAATACTGACTTCACCATGAACTGTTTCACACATATTATCTACGAAAGCAGGAGATAACTGGTCACTAGCACCGTCATAAACGCATCCAAGGATGTACTTAAATATATCATTGGATATTTGCTGGCCAGCATTGGATGGATAATCCACAAATTCCTCAACTCCCATAGAGGCTAAAAATTATTCATTTAGTATTTATGTAGAAACTATTTCGCAAATATACCTTGAGAGTTAAAATAACGTTGACGATCTAATACGGACAGAGCATTAACAGGGCGCACTATATGTTCAGCTTCATCTAAAAGAAATGTCAGTCGTTTCTAGATGCCAAATAATGAAGTTACCTTCACGTAAACGTGTACGAGTATTAATAGCAACAATTGGGTCTACAAATTCACTGGAGTTATTGCGGGAGACAATTGTAACATATGGTTCGAAATATAAATCAGACATAATGCGAGTAACAGAAAAAAAAGAATGAAGGAGAAAATATAAAAGTAAAAAAAAAAAGGAAAGAAAAATTAGTACAGGATATTTATAGAAATATGAAGTGGACGGCGAAAACGTAAAGATAACATAATTGCTGATAAAAATCACGCAATTTCATAATCAATAGCCGTGATTGGTGGGATATGACACACTTTTTGCGCTTTTTTTGCTTCTAAATAGCTATTGGCTGTTGCATTTATAATTTAAGGAATGAGATCAAAAAGAAAAACCTCAAGCATAGCAACAAAAATAACTTATGACACTCTATACAGTGTCTTTCACTTTGACAGAGCTTCACTAGATGAATTATTCATGCTATTTACTTTCTTTAGCATATACTTAAAAAAAAAAAGAAGATTATCTGACAGTCCAACTTTAAGTGACAGTGAAATAAAAAATTTATTGAGTGTTTTACACGTCACAATTATAATTCCGCAATATAAAAGAGCAATTTTCTATTTTTTCCTCTTTTTTTCCTCTTTTTTTTTTCTAAAAGTCAACGTCGACCCGAGGTATCGAACCTTCATAGTCTGACTGAAAGGCGTATATCTAAGCCACCTGACGATGGAAAACTGAAATCTCTGTAACCAAGCGTCTGCTGTTCGTTAATATAATTCGAAGCGGATAGGCTGTCTCGAACCCACGATGTTCTTGATGATGGGTTAGCGCTTGTACCGCTAGCAACTACTGTATAGGTTGAGTGTTCTCTGGACGCGGGTTCAAATCCTGCCTTCCCGCACAGACTTTACTCATTTGATAGTAAATAGAAGAATGTTCATAAGGACTGACCTTTACAGGTTAGACCATAGGATCCTGTGGGTTACCTGCTTACTTTTGGGAATGACCAGAGTGAACGGAGTGATGCCGGACACACTAGGCGCACCCCATTTGATATGTAAATGAGACAAAAAGACATTTTCACACATAGTGATCTATGCTTATGCTTATGCTTATACTCATACTTATGCGCTTATACTTGAACTTATGACTAAGATTAGGCTTACACTTATGCTTACGCTTATGCTTATGCTTATTATCGTATACCAACATACTTTAAAGATGATTCATATTGAATTTATAAGAAATCAGAATAGTGAGTAGTTAGTGAGTAGTGAATACCTTACAAATATTGATTATAGACCTTTTTTCACTATTATTCGGGTGATAAACTAAATTCACACATTTAACACGGTTTACAAGTTGGTTTTGAATGTAGCATAAAATAAATGAAACAATGAGACATGAATGAAAAAATGAGACATAAATAAAAAAAATAGAGATCTACTTACAGAATAATTATAAATAATCTACTTTTGCATAAGCAGGAACAGATATTCATATTACAGCTATAATTATAAAAAGTATGTGTTAAAAAAGGATTTAATTGAAGTTTGATGAAAAGAATATAAATAGCAGCAGATATGATAATATTAAATAAAAAAGATAACTTTTTAAGTCTGATTGAATTTTACAGTCTTTTTATTCTTATGAGATTAAACAAATAAACTGGATTGCTAATAACTAATAACTAATGACTTTTTACAAAATATATACTATTTGCAAAAGATAGGGGATATTTTAAAAGGGGGGGGGATGAGTTCATTTCAAACTATTTTCAATCTACTTGTAATGAAATTTGAACAAAATGTCATATTGTTAAGAAAGCAAATATTTTGTTTAAATATGAAATGGGGGAAGAGATTCTCTTTTATGAATAAAGATGAACAAATATAAGGTTAGACTTGATGGATTGATATGAAGATAATATTATAAGCAATTACGATAAAAAAGTAAAAGAAAAGAAAAGAATGCAATACTTGAGTAAAAATACAGATTTCTATATAAAGTAAATATTAAAAAAGAACAAAAATGAAGCAGATACTGTAATTTGCGGTTGTGACCGTGACTGTGACAATGGTAGTGGTAATGGATGTGGTTATGATTATGATTACGACTGCCATTGTGACTGTCACTATGATTGTGGTTGTGGTTGTGGTTAAACCCCAAAATCCTGTGGTTGCCCGCTTAATTTCAGAGTTGTGGTTGGAGCACTTTTCATGACTGTATCTATAGTTAGCGTCACGGCTATGGCTAAAAACCAAAATCTAGCGTTGCCTGCTTACTTTGGGAGTGATCGGAGTGATTTCAGACACTAGAGGCACCCCATTTGATACATAAATGAGGCAAAGGCATTTTTACACCTAGTGGCCTATGTTTATGGCTATGGCTATGCTTATGGCTAAATTTTGGCTTATGCCTAAAGTTAAGCCTGATCGATGCTTACTTGTCTGGTTAAACCCCAAAATCCTGTGGTTGCCCGCTTAATTTCAGAGTTGTGGTTGGAGCACTTTTCATGACTGTATCTATAGTTAGCGTCACGGCTATGGCTAAAAACCAAAATCTAGCGTTGCCTGCTTACTTTGGGAGTGATCGGAGTGATTTCAGACACTAGAGGCACCCCATTTGATACATAAATGAGGCAAAGGCATTTTTACACCTAGTGGCCTATGTTTATGGCTATGGCTATGCTTATGGCTAAATTTTGGCTTATGCCTAAAGTTAAGCCTGATCGATGCTTACTTGTCTGGTTGACATTGTAGATGTGGTTGTGGTTTTATCATGAGTGCTTGTTACTGCGCGCAAATCTTCATATTTTTTTGCAGCTTGTGTTCAGAAATATCTTTTCAGGTGTATATGCCTAAGGGGTTATGTGGTACAATTTGTTTCATTTGTCTAGCGGACTTTTTTTCTAAGCTTCTGTTTTACGATTTAGTGAATGGTTTGATTAGAGGAGCATGAATAGGTGTAGGAAGTTCCTACTATAAGAAGTGGCAGTATTCAGGTAATTGTTTAACGAATGGATTGTATGGCTGGAGATGATTACGCCGTTCGTTACCTCATAAAGTCTTATTGGGAATCAGCCTTGTACCGAATTGCTTCATGTTTTGGTACAACCTTTAAATGTTTGCTATTTTGTTAAATTTGTATTTTGATGCTATTGACGCCGTAAAAAGAAAGTAATTTCGTAATTTGATCTGTATGACTGTAAGGCGCATACTCATGCTTTGAAATTTGTTTCTTCCGCTACAGATGGTCTTTTTTGGGAGAGTTTATCACTTTATTGTTCAAGGATTGATATCTTATTCTTAAAGGCAAAGGTTGTAGTTTCTGACGTGTTTTAAGTATTAAAAGCGGATAATGAGGAATCAAAGTGACTGAACAATAGTTCTAATGCCGAATACGTTTATTAAAGAATGATTTCACGGCTATTTAGATCATTTTGGGCAGGCCCGCAGATTCCATGACAAAACATAGTTGCTACTAATATGATCTGACATTTATAAAAAATATCTATAAACTGTTCTCGATAACGATCTGCTGAGATGAAAGTTACAATTGTCTGTACAGGACTATGATAATTGTTAGTATCTATTCTTATTCAAACTCATTTGTAAATATTTAGTTTGTAAGCAATACAGCTGTATTCTATTGACGTGTGTGTTAGTCTGTAAAATTAAAAGACTATAAAATTCAACAAAACTACGAAATATTTGCTCTTATTTAATACCATTGTATCTAGTATTTACATCCTATTCAAGAAGATTTGATAAGTTCTTTTCAATGCGCTTTAGTTACCTATAGCTATTGACATAATGTAAATAAATTTTAATATAATGTACTCCTGGTTATGCAGGTCGACTATTTATAATCATTTCTAAGGTTGATCTACTATTCATCTATGTGTTATAGCATCAGAGGCTACATTAATCCGGTCTGTACTGCGTAAAAGGAGTAAAATTATCTATGACCGGGTGACAGAGAAAAGACTGTAATGAATCCTTGGAAAAGAATTCGCTATTCTAGTTTCTTATAACTTGAAGATGATTCATGATTAAAGTATGCTGGGATATGACAGCATTTTAAAGTATCACAAACCAAAAGGCTTTTTGCGATTGCTTTATTCAAAAAATGAATGATAGGACAATAACATGTGGGTTTTGGCTTAGATCATCTGACGCACGCAAGGGAACGTAACAAAATAGTTTCTTTGAAAAATGGAACCAAAAAAATTGGAAGTAATAAAAGAATGGCTATCAAGGTTACTTATTCAAATGAAATTATTGGCTTAAGAAAGATTCTTTATAAATATATTCATGCTTTTACATTATAATTAATGGATGTATGTTTGTTCTAAAAAAAAAAAGAGAAAAAAAAAAAGAAGCTTAGCCGACCTCTTGTTACTAGGCAGTTATAAATAAAAGATACAAGCACTCCGTTTTAATTTTCGAGTAAATAGGTTATTTTATTACTCTTTACGGGGAGTAATAAAAAGCAACAAGATATTTACAGGCCTCGATTAGTTTATTGCTTACTTTCTGCTCGAACATGGATGTAATTCGCTACCAGCCATTAGATATGTTATCAATGTCATCATTCTTTACATTAATTTATATACGACTTCATAAGTGCTTGCATGTATGAATGGAAGCCAACATGAATGATTAAGAATAAATCCAAGACCTTGATAACTGCTTCTCTACTGGGAACGAGCAATGTTGCTCTGTTGTTAAAGCAATTTAAACTCAGAAAGTAGAAATCTGAGCAAAACTTTAAATATCTTTGCGAAATTTTTTTTCTTTTTTGCAAAAAGTATACTGCCAAAAGGCTATTTTTTTTCTCTATCGTTTGGTGTAAGCTTTATGCATTTCGGATGCATAGATGTAGAGATAAATGCAATTTCGTGAATTTCTCTATGGACCGATGACTTTACTAAAAAATAAGTAATCAATGTTCGGCGATGTCTTGTGGGCGTATATTACAGGCGAAACTATATCTAAAGTGTTCTAAGCAATAAAGTTATGAGATTCGCCAAGCAGCTGCTAAACAAATGCTTCTTTGCTCCAATTTTGATGGTTAATTACAGTTTTACCTTTTTTTTCATACAAAGGAAGGCAGGCAGGATGTTGACTAAGGATTGTCCTTGTGGGCTGTGGATCATAAAAAAGCCATGTATCTTACTTTACTATCCACCATGGTTAATTACCACCCCTTAAGCCGGGCAGCTGCTATAGCATCCATTCATTGCAAAGCTAGAAATATTTTTAGTTTGGTGGGAAGGAAAATATGCGTGGTTACTATGGGAAGAGTGTAGGAGGAATGACCAAGAAGCCAAAGCCCTTATATAGAGCATAGTGTGATAGCCTTTTGTCAACTCATTTTACAAAGAGGTTTGCTTGATATATGGTGAAAACTGGCTAGGCCTCCTATGAGAAGATGTGCCTGTGCTTCTAAGCTTGGACATGGGGCTTGCAGGTCTTCGAAATTAAGTAGCGCGTGGCTCAGTATATGCAACTTTATGCTTTTTCAATTGCATAACGCAATGCAAACCTAAGCGGTGTAAAACGTAACAGCTAGGAAATTAAACATTTATGCGTTGGCATATTAATAAAAGCGCTTGAGGCTGTTTGTATATGTTAAATAGTTAAAGCCTGATTAGTACATCAACTTAATAATTGAAAAACGGTGTTGGAAGGCTGGAGCATATAGGGAAAATAGTGCATATATGTTAGTTACTATCTTTATGACATACCAAGCTGCAGTGATAGTGTATATTTCTGTCATGAAAAAGCTTCAAACATGAAAAATATCGTACGTAAACAATAAGAGCAGAAAATTAATTCCAAGTGCTGAATGGGTTCATCAAAAATTGATTTTGAGGTTACTTCTGGTAACCTGAGTGGATCAAAAAGTTAGATGACAGGAGAAATCCACGGTAAAAGAGATTTAGGGCATGTAAATATCAGTACTGGCCAACGTTAGGAAGATACTGTTGCTCTCAAGGTCGAACCTTGCTGTCAAAATTAGCGGTTGCCTAATTGTATGCTTTTTATGCCAATTTCAATTTCAATGAACATTGTTTCGGACATAGCAATAAATAATATCATATAACATTTAACAAGCAAAAAGAGCCAAGGGCTTTTGAAGTTGCACTTTCTTATATGCCTAACGAAGAATGAGCACAGTTTTAGTGAAATATGTTCTGTGATCTCTCAGGATGTCTTCTTTCGGCTTAAGTTTATACATATGGTCATTGGTAATAGCTTAGGCTGGTTGAAAGCCAAATTTTGCATTTGCATGCTCATGTCTTTCAATTGTCAGAGTTAATACACGTAAGCTTTATTGCAATAGGACGTACAACCTGAAAGATATGCTGTGCAACTCTTACGCCAATAGTTAGCATAGATCTTTTGCTGTAACAAAGAATATCCACGTTGTAAAAAGGGCACTCAGACTTTCTTAACTGATGACATCGTATAGAAATAACTATGTTTACAACAGCTACTACGGAGACAAAGGTGTATTTCAATGTCAGAAATACGATGAAATTTTAATTTTATATAATGCTAAAGAGCCCAGTTCTCTATACGTCTGATGTAAATCTCCTTTTTATAAACGTTTATGCCAGGACCATCCTACTTGTAAGAGTTCCTTATATGTAATGGAACATAGTAGTAGGTACCAATGTCCAGTGAGTCTTCAGGCAAACAGCAATTTTACCTATAAAAAGTAACAAGGCCATTTTTCTCATTATATACCATGCTGGTTTTACGATGATAAGCTAGATGCTACCTCAACTCAAAAAATTGCCATAAACCAAATAGATAATGAAAGTTTTGCAGTAAGGAACAGTGCATATTAAAAGATGTTTATTTTTTTGCATATTGTACATAAAAAGACATATAAAATAAAATAAAAAAAAAACTTAAATTTCATAAAATAATAATCCATTGCTTACAGTCCATATTCTGTCTTTCGCAATTCTTGGTGTAAACATAAACTTTTCAAATATATAATTAAGCATAGCTTGACGAAATCTGTTGAGATCCGACTGTAAACTTGGATTGTTTAGGCATAAAATTATAAAGCATGCCCGAGACTGCATTAGTTTCCATGCACTTGATGGGTGTTGGAACGCAACAGACTTGGTATTTCTTGTGATTTTAGAGAAGGAAGGGAGAAGCAGATTTTGTATTTGTTGCCTAGTATAAGGAGATTTGACAACATTGTAATGACCGTCCTATAAGAAGCATAGTTAGAAAACTGATTAAAGGTCTACTATGGTACCTTTATAATGTCTTTGATATAGTTAATATCACGAAAGAAATTGGACCCATACGCTTGAAGTTTCTGGTATGACTCTTCGTCCTTGCAGTATTTACTCCATTTCGAAAACTTGAAAATCACTTCGTGCATCATCAAATTGACAAATGGCTCCACTAAAGCATCGGTTAAGCCATAATGATTGATAAATAGTATAGCGCGGTTCCAGTAAAAATTTTCTTTGTTTAACAAATCTATGTACGGAGCATATATGTTAAGCTCAAAATCTAAGCTTATACCCATGCTTTTCATTGTCAAAATGGTTGGAGATTTGTAATGCCATTCAGGCAGTTCAAGGACATCTTGCAGATCAGGTGTCACCTTGGTCAAAACGTCCCTATGGAAGACACCGTGCAGATGCTGTTTCAAGCTCACTACACACGACCACCGCGTGTTATCGTTAGATAACTTGAAGAGGCTAGGTACGAACAAAGCCATTGACTTGCGACACCTGTGGGCTTTTAATTGGTCAGCAAAGGGTAGCCACCAGTTACGATCTAATGGTCGATGTACTAGGGCGGACAGCATAAACGTAATAAAAGCCACACCTGTGAGTTGGCTTGCTGTAAACCTAGTCTCCGCTTGATCGTGGAAGTTTTTTGCTAGTGAAACAAGGGCATCCAAACGGTTATCGACAAACGACCAAATGGCATGGGACTTGTACCAATTAATGTGTAATTGAAGCTGATTTCTAGACAAATGATGTTAGAATATTTGCATACACTATAACAAATACATACTTGGCCAGCTCCAGAGTACGACAATATAAATTGTCCCAGTTATTGGCCGTGAAGCGAACCTCGAGTCGCACTCCATAGGAACTTGACTTCATTAAGGACAAGCAATGCTTCATTTTTCTCTATATATCATTTAGAGCTTAAGTCTAGTATACTATATAAATTGTTCACTTACTACTTGCTTAATGAAGTGCCGCGAGACTCTAAGTACTTCATCCGGTTGGAAGTCATCTCCGTGCCTCTCACCCATAGTCGATCTGCGATAAAAAGGCTCCTTTGAGTGAGAGTACGCAGTGACCCTGATAAAATCAGATTTTGGACTTGAGTACTTAAAGCCCCCAACACCAAGGTGATCACAAAAAGGATCGTGACGATACTTTCTCCACATAAACGTTTCTTCAGGAGCCAGGAAGTTGTCGATAATAGCACGAAAGTTCGTGCTATTACCAGTCGACCACATGCCAGACAAACCATGCTGAGGACAGCCAAAATTGACGCCCAAGTCCAAATACAAATTGTTGAAATCGACGCGATCCCATAAAAAGCCTTGGGAAGCCAAAGCGTCAATGAATGTCTCGTCCCCTGAAAATCGAGATTTCAAGCCCATTCCCCAGGTTACAAAAAAAAAGTCACCAAAAACCGAATTCAAGCGTGAATTAAGCGATAGAATACCCCTCATTGCTTCTTCTAGCTTAGCAAACTCTTTCATGCTAATGTACATGCTTTTTCCCATACCAGAATGAGCAGCAGACTCATAATCTAGAGGCACAGGCACCACTGACGTATCAAAAATCATACGCAAAGCCGGAAGGAGAACAAGATCAACAAATTGGACATGATTGTGGCTAGGTACATGATATGATGGGCTAACATCTTTGGTTGAAGCAAGCTCCTGGTAAATACGAGGGAAAAAGATACAGGCCTACAAATATTTGTTAAGTAGCGGCACCTTAAAAGTAGGTGAAGTACCTGAAGCTTTTCTGTCTTTAAAATTTGCACATTAGGGATCCTGTGGACGCCAACGCTGACATTGTTGGTATAAACGTCGTGAGACCAAGTTACACCAGTATCCGACATGTAGCTGCTTGAATATAATGGCCTGATAACAAGACCAGCTGAGTTTCGAAGTGGTAAATCGTCACTGACATAAGCAAAGGAGTCAATATCAGTGAAAATACTGACTTCACCAGAAACCTTTTCACACATATTGTCTACAAAAGCAGGAGATAATTCATCACTGACACCATCATTAACACATCCAAGTACGTATTGGAATATGTTGCTGGATATTTGCCCACTAGCATTAGAAGAACAATGCACAAACTCCTCAATACCCATAGAGGCTATAAATTATTCATTTAGTATTTATATACAGAGTATTTCCCAACTTTACCTTGAGAGTTAAAATAACGTTGACGATCCAATACAGACAAAGCATTAAGGGGGCGCACTGCATGTTCATCTTCATCTAAAAAAATGTCAGATGTCAATAGGTACAAAATAGATAACTTACCTTCACGCGAACGTGTACTAGAACGAATTACAATAATAGGCTCTACAAGTTCACAGGTCTTCTTGCGAGAGACAATTTCAACATAAGGTTCGAGAAAAGTGTGGGACATAGTGCGAAGTAATTTAAAAGAAAAGTATTAAATAGGATACGAAAGGAAAAAAAAAAACAAAAACAAAAACGAAAATCAAGAGTATTTATAGAAATGTGAAATAAATGGTGCAATGCAATGACAACCTAATTGCTCTACTAAATCACGCCATTTAATAATCTATAGCTATGATTGGTAAAACATGACGATTTTTTTTGCGCTATTTTGGCTTCAAATTTGTTATTGGTTGAGAAAATGTTAGTCATAGAAAGACAGTCATTTTGGTACTTACATCCTGTAGAGGGAGTCACATCTTTAAGTTCCGATATGTTTCCCTTTTACTTTTTGTTATGGACGCTAAGGGGGAAATAATAGCAGTAATTTGCCATTTTGATTCCATAACTGCCGTTTTTTCTCGCTAAAAAACTGGCAGGTATGAAATGGTATCGTGGAATTAGAGGCACAGTTACTTAAGAAAAGGTAATTTTTCTTTTCGTTCTGTTTCTTTCGTCTTGTAATGAGTTGTTTTGTCAAGCCAGAGAGGAGAGAGAGAGAAAGAACCGGACAGGAACTAAGAAGCTTGGATAGACAGCTAAAAGAGGACAAGAGAGGGTGGCGTGAAGGGCTTGAAGGTGTGAACTGCAAATAGGACTTACGATAGTTGATAAGTAAGAACGAGACAAAGATAAGTAAGATAGGAATAGACGGACAGTCTAATAGAGAGAATAATACTTGATAATTGACTGATGTTGTATTAATAAAAATAAGTGGGTATTTATACTATTATATGGAATGTGTAACACGATTCTTATTAAATTGAAGGACTTGTTTATAATTAAAAGAATGTGCCCAAAGGGCCGATAATGTCATGACACGTCTTTCCATTTTCCAAGAGAAGATAGTAGCAGTAGACTGGATTGAATCAGTAATCGTCCGAATGTGAAGTTGCCATGCTGTCCATTTGAGTCAAGTAGGTTTGAAATTTTTGAAAAATTGCACTTTTTTTTAATAATAAGGTTGACAGCGATAACCAGGATCGATTAGGTTAACATCTTGTTGGGAGGTAGACGTATTGTGAAATCAGAGCTTTTAAGATTTCTATAGTGTTAGACAGGGCTGATGTGAAAGGTTTTTGATGTAAGATCAAACGGTTATGTAGGATACGGTTCCAAAAGAGCAATGATTTGACTATGAGTAGCTTGCATTAAGTGACCACCAAGTTTTATTAAGTAGATCAAGCTGCTTTGAGTAAATTAGGCTAAAAAAAAAAGGATTACAATGAAGTGTATATTCATCAGGAACCTTCCTGTTCTTGTGAAAATAAAAAAAAATGCTTACTTGTAGGGAATATTTATTTATATGTAAAGAAAGGCGAAAAGATAAGAGTCTTCAAGTAAAGCAATCATAGATTGTTATAAAATGTCGAGGTATTTTTTTTTCTTGCTTTCTCCTGCGGCAAGAATGCGGCTATGGTGTAAAGAAAATAATAGACATATCAATAATAGTAACTGCAAGAGCAATAAACAAGGGCAGGACAAACTAGACGGTGCCTTTTGCTTTAATATGATGCAGGTTCTTCAGGTGAATTATACCTGCTCTGTATATATTTTTTTTTCAGTGCTCAAAAAAAGAAATATAATTCAAGACTATACGTAACACTGTAATAATTTGCTTGGCTGCATTATGCTAAGGTTTAATTAAACAAATTTGCGTTGCAATTGATATAAGAGTTGCTTTTATATCAGTCAGATTTGGATTGATTCGCTTGTTATAGTGACCACCAGACCTTGTAAAGTAGATCAGACTATTTTGGTAAAGGTAGAATTAAAAAAGATAAAACGATAAAATAAAAAGGGGTTTTGCAATGAAGTATAATAGCTTCAAGGGACTTCTTGTTCTTGATGTTAAATAAAATAAGAGATAGTTTACATCTGCAAAAGAAAATTTATTTGATAAAAAGAAAAAGTAAAATAAGAAGTGAAGAAGTATTTTGTGATTATTATTAGGGGTTATTTATTTTTTTTTTGGGTTTTATGATTTTGTTTTGTTTTTGGTATTTTGAGTAGTTGTTATAACATAAGAGGCGGTTGTTGTATAGTATAAGGCGTTCGTTGCAAACTGTAAGGCGTTTGTTATGAACTGCAACAATTTAAATTCAGCCGTTTTGCTCTTACGTGTTACACTGCAAACCGCTTGTTATGTACTGCAACCATTTAAGCTCCTCCGTTTTGTTCTTGGATGTTACAATAATCTAATTTGAAGTGACAGCGAGCGACAAGGAGATTGAAAATTTACTGTGCTCCTACACGTCACAATTGTAATTCCGCAATGATAAGGCAAATTTTCTATTTTTTCCTCTTTCTTCCCTCTTTTTTTTTATGAACGTCAACGTCGACAACAGATATCGAACCCTCCAAGTCACGTTGAACGGCGTATATCTAGGCCATTTGACCATAGAAAATTGAAATCTTTGTAAACAAGCGTCTGCCAATCGCTAATATGACTTGAACTGGATAGGCTGTCTCGAATCAAGGACGCTCTGGATGAAGGGATGGTGCTTATGCCACTTGGCCACAGAGAATTGAAATCTTTGTAAACAGATAACGTTCGATCGATAATATGATTCACGAAGAAGGTTGCTGCAAATAATTTAGGACCTTCGACATAGAATTTTAATCCAAGTTACAGTTATGGGTCCGCAGGTATTAGAATTTTTTGTATGAAAATCCTTTATATCTTGCTAAATTTTACCTGCTGGAATTTCGAAAAAAGATTTAAACACAAAAGAAAAAAGAAATCTAATAATTTTTTTGTAGAGTAAATATTCATGAAGCCATTCACGTTTGAAAAAAGAGTCTTTTTTTTTTACAGATGGTCTTTTTTATGGAAAGCCTGTTCCCTTCTATCGTTGAAAGACCGGTATCTTCTTTTTTTTATCTTTGAGGCCAAATGCGAAAATCAAAAGCAATTTGCGAATATTTTGTTGAAAGAATACGTATTAGGAAGGCAGTCTGTGGCTTTTAGCTTAGATCATTAGAAATGTACAACAAAAAGGAAAAAAATAGTCGTGTTTGGGGAAAAAAAAAGACTTGGTAAAAAAAAAGTTTAAGTAAAAAAAAAAAGACAATATGAAAAAAGGAGTTTAGCAATAGAAAGTTCATTATCCAAATGTAAGCAGTAATATAACAACAAATATACTTTATAGAAATGCAAATGCCTTTATATTGTAACAAAAGAATACATGTACATTCTAAAAGAATAAAAAAGCAAAGAAGCTCTGCCAACATTTTATTATCGTTTTATCATGTTGGAAAGAACAATGTTGCCCACGAGGCTCATGTTCGTCGCCCGAATGTGTCTCATTACGAATTCGTAATGTAAAGAAAAAGACATTAGGTTTAGTCATTACTATTTTTTTCTTATAAACTTACAAATGACCGGTGCTTGGTCTTTTCTTTTTATCTTCTTTAACTTCAGCATCTAGTGTATTCCATGAAACAAAACAGGGGAGCAAAAAAAAGGGTATTTACTGCCTTATTTTGTTTAGATACCAATTTAGATTTATTTTAATTAACAAACTACCTTTCATGTTACTTTAATTTAAAGGGAACCTTATATACTTTTATGTAAATGTATTAAACCAAGCGTAACTGACGAATAACAAGTTTAACATTTTGACAGCAGCTTTTCTGCTACAGGCTATTGGAGCTCTTCTGTAATTAAGTATTTTTAATACCAGAAAGTAAACAACTGGTTGCTTTATAATAACTAATGTTGGTCTTTTCCAATTTATGAAAATACGTTGTAGTTTATATGGCGTATTAAAAGTTCCTTATGTTCAACGGATCTACAGGCAAGTAACAACATCAATTATAAAGGATAACAATAGCTTTATTTGGTAAAATTAAAAATAAATTAAACCCAAAAGCCAAGAAAGAAAACAACAAAGAAAGAACAAAAAGCACGAGCGGCGCTTTCGCTTCGAAATGAAGCTTCTTCAGGTGACTTATACTTGCTCTTATATATCTTTTTCCACTTACTTAAAATTCTAGATTAATGTGAAACGGTAATCTAAAAAATCTTAAGAGAAAAATTTAAAGTTTGCCAAGAAGTGCTAAATTAAAAAAGAAAAGAGAGAAACTTCTTTTTAATTTATGCAGTGTAACAGGACATGTAACTTAGCCGAAATGGGGCTGAGATGTAGGACCTGACTCGGCGATGTAACCCGAGATAATGATGTTACAAAAAAGAAATTTGTATAACAGTAACTCGGGGATGGTTGCACTTACACAAGGATCGAGACCATGATTGTGGTAGCGATATGTGTTACAGTGACTGATTCAGCGGTAATGATCATGGTTGTGATTGTGGTTGTGGTTATACCCCAGATTCTTGTGGTTGCATGCTTATCCCAAGTAAGGAGGTTATACCCTAAAATCCTTGGGTTGTCTGCTTAATTTCATAATTTGGGTAGAAACACTAACCGCACCCCATTCATAGCTAAAGGATGTAAAACCGCATTGCACGGTAGAACTAAGGTTGAGTACCACTATGAGTTTCGAACCCTCCTCTCTTAACTAAAACAACCGTAACCTTGCCACTAAGTCAAACAAAAGTCTAACTTAATATTGAACTTTAGAGTATTCAGTACAACGTATAAGGTTGTTTTGGCCAAAACAAATAATTGTTCGAATTCTTTTGGTCACTGCAAATAATTGCTCGAATTGGTTTGTTAAAGCATGTCGCTAGATTGAACATTTCGTGGTTAAGAGATTGTTATGGTTTTGGGCAAAAAAATTAACTCCCGATGTATTGGTCATTTTCGAATGTCGAAGAAAGCTTCAAGTGCGAAAAAAATAAAGAAATTTAACATGTTTTTATTTCATTTGTAGGGTAGATATCCATAAAGTTATCCACGTTTTAAAAAAGCGTCTTTGCTTTTTCAAATGATCTTTTTTTGGTAAGCCTGTTCCCCTCTATTGTTGAAAGACGGACATTTTCTTTTCTTTATTTCTGAGAGTAAAATGCGGAAATCAAAAGCAATTTGCGATTATTTTGCTTAGGAGTATACATATTAGGAAGGTGATTTATGATTTTTAGCGTAGGTTATTATAAACGTGCTATTGAACGTAACAAAATAGTCATGTTTATGAAAAAAAATTGAACTGGTAAAGAAAAAGACTTGGTTAAAAAAAAGACTTCGTAAAAAAAAAGTCTAGCTATAGAAAGTTCATTGTTCAATGAAAACAGTAATCTAGCAACAAATATACTTTATAGAAATGCAAATGTCTTTACATTATAATAAAAGAATACATGTGTGCTTTAAAAAGAATAAAATAATAAAGAAGCTCTGCTAACATTTTGTTACAAGGCAGTTATAATTAACAAATACATACAAATACTTTTTGTTTTTCAAGTAAATAGACCACTTTATTATTTTTTATGACAAATAATATAAAAGAATATATATCTTTAAGCTTATACTCGTTCATTACTTACTTTATGTTTGCACATGGGTTTAATTTACCATTAGCCATTAGAGATGTGGGGCAATGACAACTTTCTTTACCAAAAAGAACTTTTCAGCAACAAGCAACAGAATAAATTTGATATTATTATAGTTTCATCATGTTGAAAAGAACAACTTTGCCCATGAGGTTCATGTTCGTCATCCGAATGTGTCCCATTAGGAATTCCTAATGTAAGAAAAAAAAAAGAAACCGACATTAGACTTCGTTATTATTTTTGTTGTTATAAACTTACATTTGACCAGCGCTTGAGCTTTCCTTTTTACTTTTTGTGCCTTTGGTGCTTGGTTCATTATATAAAACAAAACTAGAAAGCAAGAAAAAAAGTTATTTTATTGTCTTACTTTGTTTATGCACCGATTTCTTCTGTTTTAATTAACAAAACACCTTTCATGTTACATTAATTTGTAGGGAACTTTATAAACTTTTACGTGAATGCATCAAAACCAGCGTAAGTGACGGATAGTAAGCTTAATATCTTGATAGCAGCTTTTCTGGTAAAGGCTAGTGGAGCTATTCTGAAATTAATTTTTTTAATCTCAGAAAATAAAAAACTGAGCAAGAATTTAAATATCTCCATGTAAATACGTTCGTTCTCTGCAAAACGCATACCAATGAAAAGCTAATTTTTTTCTTCATCTTTTGATGCAAATTTCATAAATGTTGATGGTATGGTCGTGGAGATAAATGCAATTTTGTGAATTTCTCTATGGACCGATGATTTTACTACAAAATAGATAATCAATGTTCGGCGATGTCTTGTAGGCGTATATAACAGGCGAAGCTACATTTAAAGTGTTCTAAGCAATAAAGTTATGGGTTTCGAAGCCAGCATGAATGATTAAGAATAAATCCAACACTTGATCACTGCTTTTCCACTGAGAACTAGCAGAGTTGCTCTGTTGTGAAAGCAATTTAAACTCAGAAAGTAGAAATCTGAGCAAAACTTTAAATATCTTTGCGAAATTTTTTTTCTTTTTTGCAAAAAGCATACTGCCAATAAGCTAATTTTTTTCTCTATCGTTTGGTGTAAGCTTTATGCATTTCACATGCATAGACGTAGAGATAAATGCAATTTTGTGAATTTCTCTATGGACCGATGATTTTACTAAAAAATAAATAATCAATATCCGGTAATGTCTTGTTGATTCATATAAGGGGCTAAGCTACATTTAAAGCTTTTCAGAGCTTAAATTTATGAGCTTGACAAAGATGCCGTTGAAAAAAAATGTTTCCTTTGCATTAAATTTAAGGATTAATTGCAGTTTCACCTTTTTTCTCATAAAAAGGAAGACAGGCAGGATGCGGTCTAGGCGGTATTTTATTGGGAGTGGGACATGGAAATTCCAAGTATTCTATGTTGTTATATACCCAAATACATCACTATGCTTTAGCTTAGGTAGCTTTAATAGTATCAATTAGCTACATAGCCAGAATTTATGTTAGTTTAGAAGATAGGGATCTGTATTCCTTACTATAAAAAGATTGAAGGTGCAATGATCAAGCCCCTGAAGCAGAGCACAATGTAATGTCCTTTAGTAAATTCATTTTACATTGAGGATTTCCTGATAAGATTTAGAAAACGACAATTTTTTGTATGAAGGGTTTTGTTTGGCCTTCTTGGCTAGGGATAGATGTGTACTTGTCTAAGTATATGCATATTTGTGCATTATAAACTGCATAAGGCTACGTGAACTTAAAAGCTAAGAGAAAATAATTGCTATAGTACTAAATACTGTATGTATAAGCTTACTGAAAGCACTCGAGTTTGCATATATTGAATTGTTAGAACCTGATCAGTAGTTCAATTAAAGGCTTAAAAAATATTATCCAAAGATTAGGTAATATAGGGAGTATAAAGTATACATGTTAGTTATTATCTTCATGCCATACCATGGAACAATGATGGGTACATGCCTTTACCACCAAAAAATGTCGTACGTAAAGGAACATGAACAGAACATTGATCCTAAGAGATGAATATTTTTATCAAAGATCGATTTTAAGGTTATGACGAGTAATCTGGACTGATTATAAAGTTAAGGCGATAAGAGTTAGCTATGACTGAAGCATTTTAGGCATAAATAAAAAACAGTATAGGCTGATTTTAAGAGTAAGCTGCTGTTGTCAAAATTAGTTATAGACTAGGAAGACCTATCATCATCTAAACTTATTTGTAAACCTACAATCCAAAGCAATAGCACTGTGTCTTCATGATATGCCAAAAGACAGTAGAAATGAGCAAGATGAATTGGTATAAAAACAAGTTGGGCTCGGTGTTAAATCCTATCTACTCAAACTTAACATATTGGAGTGGTTACAAATTTCTACCTACTGTGGAAATTTACTACTCACAGTTGCTTACCTTTAGTGTCATTGTCTACAGGAAGTGATAATTTTTATATAGGAGAAAATAGAGCACGTTTTTAATGTAAAAGTAGCTGTCCATTTTTTAATCCGTAAATGACATAAAAAGGTTAAGTAAAAAGTAATAGCAGCCATATAAGATATTAGCCATTCTTTATTTCAGAACTCTTTATGTTGCGAAAGTACCCCAATTTGTAAATAAAAAAGTGGCATCTGTTTGTATTCCTTGCGAGCAGCAATATCAAAAGTATAGAATCGGCAACAAAAGGATGATGATGAGTAAATGATTAAGTTAAAGCTTGTCAATGATCTAATAAATGCATCCGAAGTTGAACAACAGAAATAATAGCCAGTCAACTGTCTTTCGTCTACTTACTTTTGGGGTTGACAGTTGCTTAGACTATCTAGGATGATAAATGCTGATCCTATCATTCTAAATTTTGGAGTACGTAGCTTTGTCAGTCCTAGTTTAATCTTTTGTGCACTGTTCTGCATTCTAATATACAGTAAAAGTTTTAGTATTGACTTGTAGCATAGTATAATCTTTTGCAGCAACAGAGTCAAAAGTATGTTTACTATTTTACAGATATGACTTTGAAAAAAGCTATCTAGTATATCGTTTAAGTTTACTGAAATGCACACGATGATGATGCGAAATATCATTTAGCCTCGGTTGTCAAATAGTGCGGCCTCTATTCTGAATTGGTTATTTATCGATATAGATTTAGGCATATCAATTAAGAAGAGCATGAAAAGTTGAACTAACAAAAGCGGCCAAGGACTTTGAAGCTGTATTTGCGTACATATGTAACGAACAATGATCACAGTCTTGGTCAAGTACTTTATGTGGTCTTTCATGTTCCTTTTTGCTAATTTAATTGCAAGCCTATAGTCACCAGTCGTAATTCATGCTGGCCAAAGCCAAATTTTTAAATTCGCATCCTCATCCCTCCCTCCATTCTCAGAGATAATACATGAAATCTTTACTGCAATGGGATATACTACCTCAAAGATATGATACTTGGGGCTCAAGCCAGCAGTTTGCATTGGGCTTTTGGTTGGAGTAAAAAATGCCCCTACCACAAAAAGGTTGCTCATATTCTTTCATCTACTGTTGTAGGCGTTGTATAGAAACCATCGTGGTTACAATAGCTTCTCTCAAACTAGAAGCGTGTTACAATGTTAACAATTAGATGGTTATAACTTACGTAGCGCGACATAGCGCAGCTCACTATACTTTTGATACAACTGGTCGCTTTACAATAGTTCATGTTTGCCTTTTCCAATTCATGAAAACATATTATAGTTAATGTGACGTATTAGAAGGTGCTTATGTCCAACGGATCTACAGGCAAATGACAACATAAACTATAAAGGACAACAACAACGCTCTTCGTTTAAAGCATGATGTCTGCTACACAGTGGCTACCAAGATGTTTCGTTGGATCAAAAAAATGGCTATAAGTGAGAGAGACAATGAAAGATTTAAAAGAAGGAATAATACATATTGATGGGTGTTTATTGTTATTTATTGCATATTGAAAATAAAAGAAGAAAAAGCATAAAAAGACATAATATACATAAAAAAATTAAATTTCATAAAACAGTAGCCCTTTTTTTACAGTCCATATTCTGTCCTTTGCAATTTTTGGGATAAACTCAAAGTTTTCATAGATATATTTGAGCATAGCTAGGCGAAATCTGATGAAGTCTGATTTTAAATGTGGGTTGTTAATGCATAGTATAATGTAGCATGCCCGAGCTTGTAACAATTTCCATGAACTTGATGCATGTTGAAAAGCAACAGACTCAGGATTTTCTAATATTTGACCATATCCAGGAAGGAGTAGGTCCTCTATTTGTCTTCTTACGTGAGGGGTTTTTGCTAAGGTATAATGATCATTCTATCAAAGATTTAGCTAAAAAACTACTCAAATGTTTAAGATGATACCTTTAAAATGTCCTTTAGATACTCTTTATCACAAAAAAAGTTGGAGCCATATGCCATAAGTGTTTGATATGATCGTTTATCCTTGCAATACTTGTTCCATTTTGAAAATTTGCATAGGACTTCATGCAGGATCAAGTTGACAAAAGGCTCTACCGAAGTATCGCTTAGACCATAATGACTTAGAAAAAGCACAGCACGATCCCAGTAGTAATTCTCCTTGCTAGATAAATTTATATGCGGAGCATACAAACCAAGGTCAAACTTCAAATCTACAGCTTCTGTCAATGCAAAGAGGGTTGGCATGCGGTAATGCCATTCAGGCAATTCAATTCCATCAGCAAGCTCAGGTGTCATTTTGTTGATGATGTCCTTATGCAAGACACCATCTAAACTCTGCCTTAAGCTCACCGTACATGACCAGCGGGAACCATCCTCAGATAACCGAAAGAGATCAGGTGTGAACAAAGCCATGGACTTGCGGCACCGTTTCGCTTTCAATTGATCTGCGAATGGCTTCCACCAGCTACGATCAGATGGTCGGTGTACCAATGAAGACAGCATAAAGGCAATGAGTGCTACACCTGTAAGTTGCCGTGCTGTATACCGAGAATTTTTCTGACTATGGATGTTTTTTGCTAAAGCAACTAAAGAGTCCAGACGCTTTTCAACAAAGGATGAAAGAGCATGAGACTTGTACCAATTGACATGTGCTTGAAGATGGTTTCTAAAGAAATAGCGTTAAATATTTATATGTACGATGTCAATTACATACTTGGCCAAATCCATAGTATGATTATATAGTGCATCCCAATGATTCGCTGTGAAGCGCACTTCCAATCGCACTCCATATGACTTATACTTCATCAATGACAAACAGTGCTTCATCCTGGCCTAAATATTAAAGTAAGCTACAGCCCGGTTTACATAATAAAATAATTACTTACTACATGCTTAATAAATCCTGGGGATACCTTGAATACGTCGTCAGCATCAAAATCTTTGCCATGTCTCTCTCCATATGTACTACGGCTGTAAAAAGGCTGTTTTGCATGGGAGTACGCGGAGACCCGAATAAAACCGGACTTGCGATTCCCGTACTTGAACCCACCAATACCTGAATGACCACAAAAAGGATCATGACGGTACATGCTCTTATGAAAGCTTTCGTCTTCAAAAAGCAATTCCAGTATAGACTGAAAATCTTTTCTTTCTCCAGTCGACCATAATCCTGTAAGACCAAGTTGAGGGCTTGCAAAGTTGATGCCTAAGTCCAGATAGAGGTTGCTAAGATCCATTTTGTCCCATATGAAGCCTTGTGAAGATAAGGCATGCACAAAATTCTCGTCCGCAACAAACCTGGATTTCATACCCATACCCCACGTTACAAAGAAGAAGTCGCCAAATATAGCACTTAGACTTGAGTTACGTGAAAGGATACCCCTCATAGCAGATATCAACTGCGACACCTCTTCCATACTTAAGCTAATGCCCTTCCCCAACCCAAAATCAGCAGCTGATTGGTAGTCTAAAGGTACTGGTACAACTGACGTATCAAAGATAATATCCAAAGCAGGGAGAAGGACCATATTGACGAACCTTTCATGATAAAGAACAGGTATAAAGTATGATGGGCGTGCACTTTCTGTCTGAACCATTTCACGATAAATTCCAGGGAAGAAAATGGCAACCTAGCAACTTTCTTTAAGATTCGTTTTTTCAAAAAAAAAAAAAAGTACCTGAAGCCTTTCGCTATGTAAAAATTGAACATTGGAGATTTTGTGCACACCAACTTTAACATCGTTCGTATATCTTTCATGAGACCAGGCTACTCCAGTATCAGTCGTGTAGCTACTACTGTATGGTGGTCTGATATCCAATGTACATGAGTGCTTTAAAGGCAGGTCGCTACTAACGTATGCAAAGGAGTCAATGTCTGTGGATATACGGATATCACCAGGAACAGGTTCGCAGCTGTTGTTAACAAATACCGGAGATAATTGGTCACTGCTGTTGTCGTAAACGCATCCAAGTATATGCTGAAGTATATCATCGGATACCTGTCGATTCATACCGGATGAAAGATGCATAAATTCCTCAATTCCCATGGATGCTATGAATCATTGATTAGGCATATAATTATATGACGTTCATCACTGTACCACCAGCATTGAAAAAACGTTGACGATCCAATACAGACAAAGCATTCATGGGGCGCACTATATGTTCAACTTCGTCTAAAAAAATATCAGATGATTATTTATGTCAAATAATGAAGTTACCTTCACGTAAACGTGTACGAGTACCAATCGCAACAATTGGCTCTACCAATTCACTAGAATTATTGCCAGAGGCAATTTCAACATAAGGTTCGAGATATAAATCAGACATAGTGTGAGTAATAGAAAAAAAGAATAAAGGAGAAAAATATAAAAGCAAAAAAAAAAAGAAAAAAGAATTAGTCTGGCATATTTATAGAAATATGAAGTGTACGGCGAAAACGTAATGATAACATAATTGCTGATAAAAATCACGCAATTTCATAATCAATAGCCGTGATTGGTGGGATATGACACACTTTTTGCGCTTTTTTTGCTTCTAAATAGCTATTGGCTGTTGCATTTATAATTTAAGGTATGATACCAAAAAGAAAAACCTCAAACATAGCAACTAAAACAAATTATGACACACTATACAGTGTCTTTCACTTTGACAAAGCTTCACTATATGAATTATTCATGCTATTTACTTTCTTTAGCATATACTTCAAAAAAAAAAGAAGATTATCTGACAGTCAAGCTCCAAGTGACAGTGAAATAAAAAATTTATTGTGTGTTTTACACGTCACAATTGTAATTCCGCAATATAAAAGAGCAATTTTCCATTTTCTCCTCTTTCTTTCCTCTTTTTTTTTTTTTTTTTTCTGAAAGTCAACGTCGATATCAGGTATCGAACCCTCATAGTCTGATTGAAAGGCGTATATCTCAACCACCTGACCATGGAAAACTGAAATCTTTGTAAGCAAGCGTCTGCTGATCGCTAATATGACTCGAAGCGGATAGGCTGTCTTGAACCCAAGATGTTCTTGATGATGGGTTAGCGCTTGTACCTCTAGCAACTACTGTATGGGTTGAGCGTTCTCTGGACACGGGTTCAAATCCTGCCTTCCCCTCTCCGACTTTTCTCATTTGATAGTAAATAGAAGAATGTTTATATGGACTGACTAGTACAGGTTAGACCCTAGGATCCTGTGGGTTACCTGCTTACTTTTGGGAATAACCAGAGTGAACGGAGTGATGCCGGACACACTAGGCGCACCCCATTTGATATGTAAACGAGACAAAAAGACATTTTCACACATAGTGATCTATGTTTATACTTATGCTTATACTTGTACTTATAAGGTTAGGCTTAGGCTTATGCTTATTTATGCTTATTTATGCTTATTGTCGTATACCAACATACTTTAAAGATGATTCATATTCAACTTGTAAGAAATGATAGTAGTGAATGGCTTACAAAGATTGATTATAGTCCTTTTTTCACTATTATTCGGGTGATAAACTAAATTCACACCTTTAACACGTTTACAAGTTGGTTTTAATATAGCATAAACATAAAATAAATGAAACAATGAGACATAAATGAAAAAAATAGAGATGTACTCAAGAAATAATTTTAAATATTCTACTTTGCATAAGCAGGAACAGATATTCATATTAAAATTTATTTATGCTAGATCTACAACTATAGCTAATTAAGTTGAAAAGAATACAAATAGCAGCAAATATAATAATATTAAAAAAAAAAGGATAACTTTTTAAGTCTGGTTGAATTTTATAGTGGTTTTTTGGTTCTTACGAGATAAAACAAATTAAGTGGGAGATTGCTAACAACTAATGACTTGATATAAGTCGCATAAGCAACAGATACTATTTGCAAAAGATACGTGTTATTTTAAAAGGGGTTGAGTTGATTTCAATTTATTTCCAATGGATTTTCAATTTGTTTATAATGAAATTTGAACAAAATGGGTGATATTGTTAAGAAAGTAAATATTTTGTTTAAATAAAGATAAACAAATATAAGATTACAGTTGATGATTGATATGATGATAATATTATAAGCGATTACGATAAAAAAGTAAAAGAAAAGAAAATAATGAAATAGTTGACTAAAAACAACAGATTTATATATAAAGTAAATATAAAAAAAGAACAAAAAATGAAGCAGATACTGCACTTTGCGGCCATGACTGTGGTTGTGGTTATAGTTGCGGTAGTGGATATGGCTGCAGTTATGGCAGTTACAGTGGTTGTGGTTGTGGTTGTGGTTGTGGTTAAACCCCAAAATCCTGTGGTTGCCCGCTTAATTTCAGAGTTGTGGTTGGAGCACTTTTCATGACTGTATCTATAGTTAGCGTCACGGCTATGGCTAAAAACCAAAATCTAGCGTTGCCTGCTTACTTTGGGAGTGATCGGAGTGATTTCAGACACTAGAGGCACCCCATTTGATACATAAATGAGGCAAAGGCATTTTTACACCTAGTGGCCTATGTTTATGGCTATGGCTATGCTTATGGCTAAATTTTGGCTTATGCCTAAAGTTAAGCCTGATCGATGCTTACTTGTCTGGTTAAACCCCAAAATCCTGTGGTTGCCCGCTTAATTTCAGAGTTGTGGTTGGAGCACTTTTCATGACTGTATCTATAGTTAGCGTCACGGCTATGGCTAAAAACCAAAATCTAGCGTTGCCTGCTTACTTTGGGAGTGATCGGAGTGATTTCAGACACTAGAGGCACCCCATTTGATACATAAATGAGGCAAAGGCATTTTTACACCTAGTGGCCTATGTTTATGGCTATGGCTATGCTTATGGCTAAATTTTGGCTTATGCCTAAAGTTAAGCCTGATCGATGCTTACTTGTCTGGTTAAACCCCAAAATCCTGTGGTTGCCCGCTTAATTTCAGAGTTGTGGTTGGAGCACTTTTCATGACTGTATCTATAGTTAGCGTCACGGCTATGGCTAAAAACCAAAATCTAGCGTTGCCTGCTTACTTTGGGAGTGATCGGAGTGATTTCAGACACTAGAGGCACCCCATTTGATACATAAATGAGGCAAAGGCATTTTTACACCTAGTGGCCTATGTTTATGGCTATGGCTATGCTTATGGCTAAATTTTGGCTTATGCCTAAAGTTAAGCCTGATCGATGCTTACTTGTCTGGTTAAACCCCAAAATCCTGTGGTTGCCCGCTTAATTTCAGAGTTGTGGTTGGAGCACTTTTCATGACTGTATCTATAGTTAGCGTCACGGCTATGGCTAAAAACCAAAATCTAGCGTTGCCTGCTTACTTTGGGAGTGATCGGAGTGATTTCAGACACTAGAGGCACCCCATTTGATACATAAATGAGGCAAAGGCATTTTTACACCTAGTGGCCTATGTTTATGGCTATGGCTATGCTTATGGCTAAATTTTGGCTTATGCCTAAAGTTAAGCCTGATCGATGCTTACTTGTCTGGTTAAACCCCAAAATCCTGTGGTTGCCCGCTTAATTTCAGAGTTGTGGTTGGAGCACTTTTCATGACTGTATCTATAGTTAGCGTCACGGCTATGGCTAAAAACCAAAATCTAGCGTTGCCTGCTTACTTTGGGAGTGATCGGAGTGATTTCAGACACTAGAGGCACCCCATTTGATACATAAATGAGGCAAAGGCATTTTTACACCTAGTGGCCTATGTTTATGGCTATGGCTATGCTTATGGCTAAATTTTGGCTTATGCCTAAAGTTAAGCCTGATCGATGCTTACTTGTCTGGTTAAACCCCAAAATCCTGTGGTTGCCCGCTTAATTTCAGAGTTGTGGTTGGAGCACTTTTCATGACTGTATCTATAGTTAGCGTCACGGCTATGGCTAAAAACCAAAATCTAGCGTTGCCTGCTTACTTTGGGAGTGATCGGAGTGATTTCAGACACTAGAGGCACCCCATTTGATACATAAATGAGGCAAAGGCATTTTTACACCTAGTGGCCTATGTTTATGGCTATGGCTATGCTTATGGCTAAATTTTGGCTTATGCCTAAAGTTAAGCCTGATCGATGCTTACTTGTCTGGTTAAACCCCAAAATCCTGTGGTTGCCCGCTTAATTTCAGAGTTGTGGTTGGAGCACTTTTCATGACTGTATCTATAGTTAGCGTCACGGCTATGGCTAAAAACCAAAATCTAGCGTTGCCTGCTTACTTTGGGAGTGATCGGAGTGATTTCAGACACTAGAGGCACCCCATTTGATACATAAATGAGGCAAAGGCATTTTTACACCTAGTGGCCTATGTTTATGGCTATGGCTATGCTTATGGCTAAATTTTGGCTTATGCCTAAAGTTAAGCCTGATCGATGCTTACTTGTCTGGTTAAACCCCAAAATCCTGTGGTTGCCCGCTTAATTTCAGAGTTGTGGTTGGAGCACTTTTCATGACTGTATCTATAGTTAGCGTCACGGCTATGGCTAAAAACCAAAATCTAGCGTTGCCTGCTTACTTTGGGAGTGATCGGAGTGATTTCAGACACTAGAGGCACCCCATTTGATACATAAATGAGGCAAAGGCATTTTTACACCTAGTGGCCTATGTTTATGGCTATGGCTATGCTTATGGCTAAATTTTGGCTTATGCCTAAAGTTAAGCCTGATCGATGCTTACTTGTCTGGTTAAACCCCAAAATCCTGTGGTTGCCCGCTTAATTTCAGAGTTGTGGTTGGAGCACTTTTCATGACTGTATCTATAGTTAGCGTCACGGCTATGGCTAAAAACCAAAATCTAGCGTTGCCTGCTTACTTTGGGAGTGATCGGAGTGATTTCAGACACTAGAGGCACCCCATTTGATACATAAATGAGGCAAAGGCATTTTTACACCTAGTGGCCTATGTTTATGGCTATGGCTATGCTTATGGCTAAATTTTGGCTTATGCCTAAAGTTAAGCCTGATCGATGCTTACTTGTCTGGTTAAACCCCAAAATCCTGTGGTTGCCCGCTTAATTTCAGAGTTGTGGTTGGAGCACTTTTCATGACTGTATCTATAGTTAGCGTCACGGCTATGGCTAAAAACCAAAATCTAGCGTTGCCTGCTTACTTTGGGAGTGATCGGAGTGATTTCAGACACTAGAGGCACCCCATTTGATACATAAATGAGGCAAAGGCATTTTTACACCTAGTGGCCTATGTTTATGGCTATGGCTATGCTTATGGCTAAATTTTGGCTTATGCCTAAAGTTAAGCCTGATCGATGCTTACTTGTCTGGTTAAACCCCAAAATCCTGTGGTTGCCCGCTTAATTTCAGAGTTGTGGTTGGAGCACTTTTCATGACTGTATCTATAGTTAGCGTCACGGCTATGGCTAAAAACCAAAATCTAGCGTTGCCTGCTTACTTTGGGAGTGATCGGAGTGATTTCAGACACTAGAGGCACCCCATTTGATACATAAATGAGGCAAAGGCATTTTTACACCTAGTGGCCTATGTTTATGGCTATGGCTATGCTTATGGCTAAATTTTGGCTTATGCCTAAAGTTAAGCCTGATCGATGCTTACTTGTCTGGTTAAACCCCAAAATCCTGTGGTTGCCCGCTTAATTTCAGAGTTGTGGTTGGAGCACTTTTCATGACTGTATCTATAGTTAGCGTCACGGCTATGGCTAAAAACCAAAATCTAGCGTTGCCTGCTTACTTTGGGAGTGATCGGAGTGATTTCAGACACTAGAGGCACCCCATTTGATACATAAATGAGGCAAAGGCATTTTTACACCTAGTGGCCTATGTTTATGGCTATGGCTATGCTTATGGCTAAATTTTGGCTTATGCCTAAAGTTAAGCCTGATCGATGCTTACTTGTCTGGTTAAACCCCAAAATCCTGTGGTTGCCCGCTTAATTTCAGAGTTGTGGTTGGAGCACTTTTCATGACTGTATCTATAGTTAGCGTCACGGCTATGGCTAAAAACCAAAATCTAGCGTTGCCTGCTTACTTTGGGAGTGATCGGAGTGATTTCAGACACTAGAGGCACCCCATTTGATACATAAATGAGGCAAAGGCATTTTTACACCTAGTGGCCTATGTTTATGGCTATGGCTATGCTTATGGCTAAATTTTGGCTTATGCCTAAAGTTAAGCCTGATCGATGCTTACTTGTCTGGTTAAACCCCAAAATCCTGTGGTTGCCCGCTTAATTTCAGAGTTGTGGTTGGAGCACTTTTCATGACTGTATCTATAGTTAGCGTCACGGCTATGGCTAAAAACCAAAATCTAGCGTTGCCTGCTTACTTTGGGAGTGATCGGAGTGATTTCAGACACTAGAGGCACCCCATTTGATACATAAATGAGGCAAAGGCATTTTTACACCTAGTGGCCTATGTTTATGGCTATGGCTATGCTTATGGCTAAATTTTGGCTTATGCCTAAAGTTAAGCCTGATCGATGCTTACTTGTCTGGTTAAACCCCAAAATCCTGTGGTTGCCCGCTTAATTTCAGAGTTGTGGTTGGAGCACTTTTCATGACTGTATCTATAGTTAGCGTCACGGCTATGGCTAAAAACCAAAATCTAGCGTTGCCTGCTTACTTTGGGAGTGATCGGAGTGATTTCAGACACTAGAGGCACCCCATTTGATACATAAATGAGGCAAAGGCATTTTTACACCTAGTGGCCTATGTTTATGGCTATGGCTATGCTTATGGCTAAATTTTGGCTTATGCCTAAAGTTAAGCCTGATCGATGCTTACTTGTCTGGTTAAACCCCAAAATCCTGTGGTTGCCCGCTTAATTTCAGAGTTGTGGTTGGAGCACTTTTCATGACTGTATCTATAGTTAGCGTCACGGCTATGGCTAAAAACCAAAATCTAGCGTTGCCTGCTTACTTTGGGAGTGATCGGAGTGATTTCAGACACTAGAGGCACCCCATTTGATACATAAATGAGGCAAAGGCATTTTTACACCTAGTGGCCTATGTTTATGGCTATGGCTATGCTTATGGCTAAATTTTGGCTTATGCCTAAAGTTAAGCCTGATCGATGCTTACTTGTCTGGTTAAACCCCAAAATCCTGTGGTTGCCCGCTTAATTTCAGAGTTGTGGTTGGAGCACTTTTCATGACTGTATCTATAGTTAGCGTCACGGCTATGGCTAAAAACCAAAATCTAGCGTTGCCTGCTTACTTTGGGAGTGATCGGAGTGATTTCAGACACTAGAGGCACCCCATTTGATACATAAATGAGGCAAAGGCATTTTTACACCTAGTGGCCTATGTTTATGGCTATGGCTATGCTTATGGCTAAATTTTGGCTTATGCCTAAAGTTAAGCCTGATCGATGCTTACTTGTCTGGTTAAACCCCAAAATCCTGTGGTTGCCCGCTTAATTTCAGAGTTGTGGTTGGAGCACTTTTCATGACTGTATCTATAGTTAGCGTCACGGCTATGGCTAAAAACCAAAATCTAGCGTTGCCTGCTTACTTTGGGAGTGATCGGAGTGATTTCAGACACTAGAGGCACCCCATTTGATACATAAATGAGGCAAAGGCATTTTTACACCTAGTGGCCTATGTTTATGGCTATGGCTATGCTTATGGCTAAATTTTGGCTTATGCCTAAAGTTAAGCCTGATCGATGCTTACTTGTCTGGTTGACATTGTAGATGTGGTTGTGGTTTTATCATGAGTGCTTGTTACTGCGCGCAAATCTTCATATTTTTTTGCAGTTTGTGTTCAGAAATATCTTTTCAGGTGTATATGCCTAAGGGGTTATGTGGTACAATTTGTTTCATTTGTCTAGCGGACTTTTTTTCTAAGCTTCTGTTTTACGATTTAGTGAATGGTTTGATTAGAGGAGCAGGAATAGGTGTAGGACGTTCCTACTATAAGAAGTGGCAGTATTCAGGTAATTGTTTAACGAATGGATTGTACGGCTGGAGATGATTACGCCGTTCGTTACCTCATAAAGTCTTATTGGGAATCAGCCTTGTACCGAATTGCTTCATGTTTTGGTACAACCTTTAAATGTTTGCTATTTTGTTAAATTTGTATTTTGATGCTATTGACGCCGTAAAAAGAAAGTAATTTAGTAATTTGATCTGTATGATTGTAAGGCGCATACTCATGCTTTGAAATTTGTTTCTTCCGCTACAGATGGTCATTTTTGGGAGAGTCTATCACTTTATTGTTCAAGGATTGATATCTTATTCTTAAAGGCAAAGGTTGTAGTTTCTGACGTGTTTTAAGTATTAAAAGCGGATAATGAGGAATCAAAGTGACTGAACAATAGCTCTAATGCCGAATACGTTTATTAAAGAATGATTTCACGGCTATTTAGATCATTTTGGGCAGGCCCGCAGATTCCATGACAAAACATAATTGCTACTAATATGATCTGACATTTATAAAAAATATCTATAAACTGTTCTCGATAACGATCTGCTGAGATGAAAGTTACAATTGTCTGTACAGGACTATGATAATTGTTAGTATCTATTCTTATTCAAACTCATTTGTAAATATTTAGTTTGTAAGCAATACAGCTGTATTCTATTGACGTGTGTGTTAGTCTGTAAAATTAAAAGACTATAAAATTCAACAAAACTACGAAATATTTGCTCTTATTTAATACCATTGTATCTAGTATTTACATCCTATTCAAGAAGATTTGATAAGTTCTTTTCAATGCGCTTTAGTTACCTGTAGCTATTGACATAATGTAAATAAATTTTAATATAATGTACTCCTGGTTATGCAGGTCGACTATTTATAATCATTTCTAAGGTTGATCTACTATTCATCTATGTGTTATAGCATCAGAGGCTACATTAATCCGGTCTGTACTGCGTAAAAGGAGTAAAATTATCTATGACCGGGTGACAGAGAAAAGACTGTAATGAATCCTTGGAAAAGAATTCGCTATTCTAGTTTCTTATAACTTGAAGATGATTCATGATTAAAGTATGCTGGGATATGACAGCATTTTAAAGTATCACAAACCAAAAGGCTTTTTGCGATTGCTTTATTCAAAAAATGAATGATAGGACAATAACATGTGGGTTTTGGCTTAGATCATCTGACGCACGCAAGGGAACGTAACAAAATAGTTTGAAAAATGGAACCAAAAAAATTGGAAGTAATAAAAGAATGGCTATCAAGGTTACTTATTCAAATGAAATTATTGGCTTAAGAAAGATTCTTTATAAATATATTCATGCTTTTACATTATAATTAATGGATGTATGTTTGTTCTAAAAAAAAAAAGAGAAAAAAAAAAAGAAGCTTAGCCGACCTCTTGTTACTAGGCAGTTATAAATAAAAGATACAAGCACTCCGTTTTAATTTTCGAGTAAATAGGTTATTTTATTACTCTTTACGGGGAGTAATAAAAAGCAACAAGATATTTACAGGCCTCGATTAGTTTATTGCTTACTTTCTGCTCGAACATGGATGTAATTCGCTACCAGCCATTAGATATGTTATCAATGTCATCATTCTTTACATTAATTTATATACGACTTCATAAGTGCTTGCATGTATGAATGGAAGCCAACATGAATGATTAAGAATAAATCCAAGACCTTGATAACTGCTTCTCTACTGGGAACGAGCAATGTTGCTCTGTTGTTAAAGTAATTTAAACTCAGAAAGTAGAAATATGAGCAAAACTTTAAATATCTTTGCGAAATTTTTTTTCTTTTTTGCAAAAAGCATACTGCCAAAAAGCTAATTTTTTTCTCTATCGTTTGGTGTAAGCTTTATGCATTTCGGATGCATAGATGTAGAGATAAATGCAATTTCGTGAATTTCTCTATGGACCGATGATTTTACTAAAAAATAAGTAAACAATGTTCGGCGATGTCTTGTGGGCGTATATAACAGGAGAAACTATATCTAAAGTGTTCTAAGCAATAAAGTTATGGGTTTGGAAGCTAGCATGAATGATTAAGAATAAATCCAACACCTTGATAACTGCTTTTCCACTGAGAACTAGCAATGTTGCTCTGTTGTTAAAGCAATTTAAACTCAGAAAGTAGAAATCTGAGCAAAACTTTAAATATCTTTGCGAAATTTTTTTTCTTTTTTGCAAAAAGCATACTGCCAAAACGCTAATTTTTTTCTCTATCGTTTGGTGTAAGCTTTATGCATTTCACATGCATAGACGTAGAGATAAATGCAGTTTTGTGAATTTCTCTATGGACCGATGATTTTACTAAAAAATAAGTAAACAATGTTCGGCGATGTCTTGTGGGCGTATATAACAGGAGAAACTATATCTAAAGTGTTCTAAGCAATAAAGTTATGGGTTTGGAAGCTAGCATGAATGATTAAGAATAAATCCAACACCTTGATAACTGCTTTTCCACTGAGAACTGGCAATGTTGCTCTGTTGTGAAAGCAATTTAAACTCAGAAAGTAGAAATCTGAGCAAAACTTTAAATATCTTTGCGAAATTTTTTTTCTTTTTTGCAAAAAGCATACTGCCAATAAGCTAATTTTTTTCTCTATCGTTTGGTGTAAGCTTTATGCATTTCACATGCATAGACGTAGAGATAAATGCAGTTTTGTGGATTTCTCTATGGACCGATGACTTTACTAAAAAATAAATAATCAATATCCGGTAATGTCTTATTGGTTCATATAAGGGGCTAAAATAGATTTAAATCATCCCGAAGCTTAAATTTATGAGCTTGACAAAAGTGCCGTTGAAAAAAATGTTTCCTTTGCATTAAATTTAAGGATTAATTGCAGTTTCACCTTTTTTCTCATAAAAAGGAAGACAGGCAGGATGCGGTCTAGGCGGTATTTTATTGGGAGTGGGATATGAAAATGCCAAGTATTCTATGTTATTCTAGACCCAAATACATCACTATGCTTTAGCTTAGGCCGCTTTAATAGTATCAATTAGCTACATAACCAGAATTGATGTTAGTTTAGAAGATAGGGAACTGTATTCCTTACTATAAAAAGATTGAAGGTGCAATGATCAAGCCCCTGAAGCAGAACACAACGTAATGTCCTTTGGTGAATTAATTTTACCTTGAGGATTGCCTGATAAGCAGTAGAAAACGACAGTCTTTTGTATCAAGGGTTTTGTCTAGCCTTCTTGGCTAGGGAAAGATGTGTACTTGTCTAAGTATATGCATCTTTGTACATTATTAGCTGCATAATGCTACATGAACTTAAAAGCTAAAAGGAAATAATTGCTACAATGCTAAATACTGCATGTGTAAGCTTAATAAAAGTAATCGAGTTTGCTTGCATATGTTGAATTGTTAGAACCTGATCAGTAGTTCAATTAAAGGCTTAAAACATGTTATCCAAAGATTGGGAAATAGTGTTAATATAATATAAACATGTTAGTTATTATCTTCATGACATACCAGGGAACATTGATGGGTACGTGCCTTTACCACCAAAAAATGTCGTACGTAAAGGATCATGAGCAGAGCATTGATTCTAAGAGATTAATATTTTTATCAAAGATCGATTTTAAGGTGATAAGGAGTAATCTGGGCTGATTAGAAAGTTAAGGCGATAAGAGTTAGCTATGATTGAAGCATTTTAGGCATGAATAAAAAACAGTATAGGCTGATTTTAAGAGTAAGTTGCTGTCGCCAAAGCCAAACTTCGTTGTCAAAATTAGTTATAGACTAGGAAGACCTATCATCATCTAAACTTATTTGTAAATCTACAATCCAAAGCAACAGCACTGTGTCTTAATAATATGTCAAAAGACAGTAGAAGTGAGCAAGATGAATTGGTATAAGAACAAGTTGGGCTCGGTGTTAAATCCTATGTACTCAAACTTAACATATTGGAGTGATTACAAATTTCTACCTACTGCTGAAATTTAGTACTCACAGTTGCTTAAGTTCATTGTCATTGTCTACAAGAAGTGATGGCTTTTTTATATAGTATAAAATATAGCACATTTTTAATGTAAAAGTGGCTGTCCATGTTTTAATCCGAAAATGGCATAAAAAGCTTAAATAAAAAAGAAATACCAGCCATATAAAGCATTAGTCATTCTTCTTTGTTTTAGAACTCTTTATACTACGAAAGTACCACAATTTGTAAATAAAAGGTCGCATCTGCTTGTGTACTTTGTAAGTATTCATATAGAAGATATAGACTCGATAGCGATGTCATGCTGAAGAATAAATGGTTAAGCTAAAGCTTGTCAATGATTTAATATATACATCTGAAGTTAAACAGTAGAGATAATAACCAGTCAGCTATCTTTCGACTACTTACTTTTAGAGTTAACAATTGGCTAGTCTCTTTAAGATGACAAACACTGATCATATCACTCTATACTTGGAAACACGTAGCTTTGTCAATCCTAGCTTAATCTTTGACTACTGTTCTTCATTATAAGATAGAGTAAGATGGCTGGTATTGACGTATAACTTAGTATACTCCTTTACAGCACCAACGTCAAAACTATGTTTACTACTCTACAGATATGACTTTTTTGAAAAAAGCTGTCACGTATATCCTTTAAGTTTACTGAAATGCACACGATGCTCATGTGCAATATCATATAGCTTCGACTGTCTAGTAGTGCAGCTTTTATGTTGAATTGTTTATCCATTGATATAGATTTTGACATACCGATAAAGAACAAAATGAAAAATTAAACAATCAAAAAGGAAAAGGACTTCTGAAGTTGCACTGGCTTGTATATGTAACGGAAGATGCTCACAGTCTTAGTCAAGTATATTATGTTGCCTTCCATGATATCCTTTGGTGGTTTAAATGTAAGCGCATAGTCGCCAGTCATAATTTATGCAAGTCAAGGCCAAATTTTTAAATTTGCATCCTTGTTCCCTCCTCAGTTCTCAGAGTTAACACATGAATCTTTACTATAGCGGGATATGCAACCGTAGAGATATGTCGCGAAAGTCTCAAATCGACAGGTGATATGTGTTATAGGTAGACATAATAAAATAATAAATTATGCTATAAACCAAACATCTCCAACACTAGCATAGTTGAATCATAAAGATCTGACGATGAATTATATCATAAAGAGTAATGAATGTCTTGCATATATAATACCAACTTGTTATAGTAATGAGTCGTTGCATAATCTCTTTTATGATCCAATGTATTAAGTTGCATTGAGACTATGTATGTCAGAATAGAATATTGTTTTTCTTGCATAGTAACTTTATTGATCTAAACGAATGATTGAGAAATAATCCTATCGATAATCCGATTGGTGCCTTAATAGCTCCTGTTGTCTCCATTATTAGGTTTCAGTTTTTCTGTACTTATTTAGTAACCGAGTTTACTCAAACCCAATAACCATTCAGGAACAAAATACAAGTGCCGTCTTAAACAACGATTCCATGGATGACTATTTATAAATGCAACACTAGTAGCTTAGAACAACGATTTATAATATAATTATACAAGATAAGATTCCATGGAACAAGATATGATGACAATGCCCCAATCCAGAATGAAACATCAAGAAAGAACCAATTGATTTAACTCAATCGTCCCCATGAATTATTATTCAAAAGAATATAAATATTCCACCTAAATCCTGATTGAAAAAAGGACAACTTTAACTTGGATATAATCAAGAATAAAAAGTATCTCAAAGTAATTATCGTTTTGGTGCTTTTTTATTTCTTTTTATCTTCGTCTATTACAATATGGACTTTTTGATACAGTGCAAAATGTACTTACTAGAAAAAAAGTTGCTCATATTCTTTCACCTACTATTGACAGCGTTGTATAGACACAACCGCGATTACAACAGCTTCTCCCAGACCAGAAACGTATTACAATGTCAAAAGTTAGATACTTACAATCTTACATAACGTGGGATAGCACAGTTCACTATATTTTTGATACAATTGGTCGCTTTATAATAGTTCATTTTTGTCTTTTCCAATTCATGAGAGCACATTATAATTAAATGGCATAGTAGAATGCACTTACATCCAACGGCTCTTTAAGCAAATAACAGTTTTAACTACAAACAATAACAACGTTCTTCGCTTAATACACGATGCCAGCTACACAGTGACTAGCAAGATGCTTCGTTAGATCAAAAAATTGCTATAAACCAAAGGGACAATGAAGAATTTAAAAGAAGGAATAATACATATTGATGGATATTTATTGCATACTGAACATAAAAAAATAAAAAAGCATAAAAAGACATAGGATACATAATATACATAAAGGACATTAAATTTCATAAAAGAGTAGACCTTTGCTTACAGTCCAGATTCTGTCCTTTGCAATTTTTGGGATAAACATAAACTTGTCATATATATGGTTGAGCATTGCTTGACGAAGTCTGATGAGGTCTGATTTTAAATGTGGATTGTTTATGCATAGCGTAATATAGCATGCCCGAGCCTGTAACAATTTCCATGGGCTTGATGCGTGTTGAAAAGCAACGGACTCAGGATTTTCTAATACTTGACAATAGCCAGGAAGGAGTAGGTCCTCTATTTGTCTTCTTACATGAGGGGTTTTTGCTAAGGTATAATGACCATCCTTTCAAAGATTTAGCTAAAAAAGTAATCAAATGTTTAAGATGATACCTTCAAAATATCCTTCAGATACTCCTTGTCGCGAAAAAAGTTTGAACCATATGCCATAAGTTTTTGGTAGGATTCTTTATTTTTGCAGTATTTGTCCCATTTTGAGAACTTTGATAGAACTTCATGCATAAGCAAGTTCACAAAAGGCTCTACCAAAGCATCAGTCAAGCCATAGCAGCCTACGTAGAGCACAGCATGGTCCCAATGATAATTCACTTTGTTAACTAGGTCTATGTATTGATCATAAAGACCAAGGTCGAGGTTCAAGTTGTTGACTGCGATATTTTTTTCTAGGAGTATCGGCAATTTATAATGCCACTCAGACAACTCGGCTACGTAGTCATGATCATGCAGTATCTCTTGAATAATACCTTCATGGAATATATCATGGAGATATTGCTTCATAGTAATAGCACATGACCACTGGGAACCATCCTCAGATAATTGAAACAGACCGGGTACAAACAAAGCCATCGACTTGCGGCACCGATGCGATTTTAATTGATCGGAAAATGGCTTCCACCAGCTACGATCAGAAGGCCGGTGAACTAAGGAAGAAAGCATGAATGCAATGAGCGCTACACCTGTTAGCTGTCGTGCTGTATAGCGACAATTTTTCTGGCTATTCATATTCTTTGCTAAGGCAACTAAAGCATCCAGACGCTTTTCGACATAGCACCAAAGAGCTTTGGACTTGTACCAATTTATATGTCCTGGAAGAGAGTTCCTAAACTAATAGCATTGGCATATTTACACATACAATGTTAAAAACATACTTGGCTAGCTCCATAGTTCGATTATAGAGCGTATCCCAGCTACTTGCTTTGAAACGCACTTCAAGCCGTACCCCATATGACTTAGATGTCATCAAAGATAGACAATGCTTCTTCCTGTTCTATATATCATTATAAGCTAAAGCCTGATGTACGTTGTAGAATCTTCACTTACTACGTGCTTCATGAAGATTTCTGAAGTTTTGAATACTTCGTCTGGCTGGAAGTCTTGTCCATGTCTCTCACCAAATGCTGATCTGCGGTAAAATGGTTCCTTTGAATGGGAGTACGCAGTGACCCTTATAAAATCAGATTTAGGGTTTGCGTACTTAAAGCCACCAATCCCAAGGTGATCGCAAAAAGGATCGTGCCGATACTTGCTCGATAAAAACTTTTCTTCAACAGCCAGGAAGTTGTCGATAATAGCACGAAAGTTCGTACTATTACCAGTCGACCACATGCCGGTCAAACCACGCTGAGGGCAGCCAAAATTGACGCCCAAGTCCAAATAAAAATTTGTAACATCAACACGATCCCAAATAAACCCTTGGGAAGTCAAGGCATCCATAAATGTCTCTTCCTCAGAAAACCGAGATTTCATGCCCATACCCCAGGTTACAAAGAAGAAGTCACCAAAAACGCTATTCAGGCGTGAATTATGCAAGAGAATGTCCCTCATCGCTGTTTCCAATCTAGTAAACTCTTGCATACTAATGTGGATACCTTTTCCCAAACCAAAATGAGCAGCAGACTCATAATCCAAAGGCACAGGTACTACTGATGTATCAAAAGCAATATCCAAGGCTGGAAGGAGAACAAGATCAACAAACTGCACACGATAGTGATCTGGTACATGATATGAAGGGCTAACACCTTCGGTCAAAACAAGCCCCTGGTAAATGCGAGGAAAACAAATACACACCTATAGATAGCTGTTAAATGGGAATACTCTAAAAAAAACGAATAAACTACCTGGAGCTGTCCTGACTTTAAAAGTTGCAAATTAGGGATTCTGTGGATGCCAACACTGACATTCTTGGTATAAACATCGTGAGACCAAGTTACACCTGTATCAGACATGTAGCTACTTGCATGTAATGGCCTGATAATAAGACCACAGGAGTTTCGAAGTGGTACGTCATGACTGACATAAGCAAAGGAGTCAATATCAGTGGAAATACTGACTTCACCATGAACTGTTTCACACATATTATCTACGAAAGCAGGAGATAACTGGTCACTAGCACCGTCATAAACGCATCCAAGGATGTACTTAAATATATCATTGGATATTTGCTGGCCAGCATTGGATGGATAATCCACAAATTCCTCAACTCCCATAGAGGCTAAAAATTATTCATTTAGTATTTATGTAGAAACTATTTCGCAAATATACCTTGAGAGTTAAAATAACGTTGACGATCTAATACGGACAGAGCATTAACAGGGCGCACTATATGTTCAGCTTCATCTAAAAGAAATGTCAGTCGTTTCTAGATGCCAAATAATGAAGTTACCTTCACGTAAACGTGTACGAGTATTAATAGCAACAATTGGGTCTACAAATTCACTGGAGTTATTGCGGGAGACAATTGTAACATATGGTTCGAAATATAAATCAGACATAATGCGAGTAACAGAAAAAAAAGAATGAAGGAGAAAATATAAAAGTAAAAAAAAAAAGGAAAGAAAAATTAGTACAGGATATTTATAGAAATATGAAGTGGACGGCGAAAACGTAAAGATAACATAATTGCTGATAAAAATCACGCAATTTCATAATCAATAGCCGTGATTGGTGGGATATGACACACTTTTTGCGCTTTTTTTGCTTCTAAATAGCTATTGGCTGTTGCATTTATAATTTAAGGAATGAGATCAAAAAGAAAAACCTCAAGCATAGCAACAAAAATAACTTATGACACTCTATACAGTGTCTTTCACTTTGACAGAGCTTCACTAGATGAATTATTCATGCTATTTACTTTCTTTAGCATATACTTAAAAAAAAAAAGAAGATTATCTGACAGTCCAACTTTAAGTGACAGTGAAATAAAAAATTTATTGAGTGTTTTACACGTCACAATTATAATTCCGCAATATAAAAGAGCAATTTTCTATTTTTTCCTCTTTTTTTCCTCTTTTTTTTTTCTAAAAGTCAACGTCGACCCGAGGTATCGAACCTTCATAGTCTGACTGAAAGGCGTATATCTAAGCCACCTGACGATGGAAAACTGAAATCTCTGTAATCAAGCGTCTTCCCATCGCGAGTATGGTTCGAAGCGGAAAGGCTGTCTCGAATCTAGGGCGCTCTGGTTGAGGAGTTGGCGCTTGTGCCACTTGGCCAGGGAAGGCCGAAATCTCTGTAACCAAGCGTCTGCTGTTCGTTAATATAATTCGAAGCGGATAGGCTGTCTCGAACCCACGATGTTCTTGATGATGGGTTAGCGCTTGTACCGCTAGCAACTACTGTATAGGTTGAGTGTTCTCTGGACGCGGGTTCAAATCCTGCCTTCCCGCACAGACTTTACTCATTTGATAGTAAATAGAAGAATGTTCATAAGGACTGACCTTTACAGGTTAGACCATAGGATCCTGTGGGTTACCTGCTTACTTTTGGGAATGACCAGAGTGAACGGAGTGATGCCGGACACACTAGGCGCACCCCATTTGATATGTAAATGAGACAAAAAGACATTTTCACACATAGTGATCTATGCTTATGCTTATGCTTATACTCATACTTATGCGCTTATACTTGAACTTATGACTAAGATTAGGCTTACACTTATGCTTACGCTTATGCTTATGCTTATTATCGTATACCAACATACTTTAAAGATGATTCATATTGAATTTATAAGAAATCAGAATAGTGAGTAGTTAGTGAGTAGTGAATACCTTACAAATATTGATTATAGACCTTTTTTCACTATTATTCGGGTGATAAACTAAATTCACACATTTAACACGGTTTACAAGTTGGTTTTGAATGTAGCATAAAATAAATGAAACAATGAGACATGAATGAAAAAATGAGACATAAATAAAAAAAATAGAGATCTACTTACAGAATAATTATAAATAATCTAATTTTGCATAAGCAAGAGCAGATATTCATATTACAGCTATACAGTGGCCGTCAAAACTGGTCGCATGTTTTCATATTTTGCCTATACGCACTATCTTCTTCTTCATTTCTTAGTCTATAGCAATGAAATATAGTTCATTCGGAAGAGCAAACTCTGGACAATTATATGGTAACACAGACATCACAGTAGAGCCAGTATACTGGTAGTAATTGGCACTTAAA
>NW_027137839.1:0-2252 GCF_000149305.1 Rhizopus delemar RA 99-880
AAATTTAAATGCTACTGTAGCCAATGTTCTGAAGGGAAAATTGGCAAGTACCAATTGGTTGCTCGATGGACCCTTGCTCGCCATAAAAAAAAGGAAGCTGCTAAAGGTAGTTCACTTACATTTAGATAATATTTTTACTGACGCGTTAAATATGCATAGATGAATCAGAAAAGGTCCAAGAAATTGATGCCAATAATGAGATGATTGAAGCAAATAAAAGCGATTCTGATGATGATAGTGCAGAAGACGTTTCAAATTGGGAAGTGAAGGAAAATGATGAAGTGAATGTATCTGATAGTATGGATATTGTTGAATTTGATATGCCTCAAGGTAATTATTTCCTAAAAGTAGATTGCTATTATAAAGAATAGATTACTTACATTATTAATTTTTTAGTTGAAATCAAGGGATTCCAAAATGATGTTGTTGCTTTTATTGCTGTCTTCTTGACCTATTTCCAGTTATTTTTCATATCAGAATATGCTGCTGAAATAGTAATGAAATTTGCCAATGATCTTGCTCTTCTCTTAAACCATCAACCAATTTTTCCCGCAAAATTGGATACCATGCGTAACGCTGTTGGAATTGATTATACTTACAAGGGCATGTTTCGCCTTGTTGTCTGTCCCGAATGTCATACCTTGTACCAGCCTGAAGAAGTACACTGTGATTCGAAGTGCACCTTTTCTGAATTTCGTATCACCTGTAATGCTTCACTCTTCAAGCCTGTTACTATTGGTGCAAGCAAAATGTACGCCAACAAGGTCTCTGCATTCAATTCCATCAAGTATGCTTTAACCGTGATGTTTTCACGACCAGGATTTGAATCAGCAATTGAAGCATGGCGCTATCGTACTCGTCATAACAACACTATGTATGATATCTATGATGGTCAACTTTGGAATGAATTCAAAGATAGAGATGGTAATGTATTTACCAGTCAAGCTAGATCCCTCCTATTCACTTTGAATGTCGATTGGTTTCAATCTTCAAAAAGAACCGTGTATTCTGTTGGTGCTGTCTACTTGACGATAAATAATCTTCCAAGATCCATCCGATATAAAAAAGAAAATATCATCTTGGTTTGTGTTATTCCTGGTCCCAAAGAACCCAAGGACACACAAATCAACAACTATTTACAAGTTTTGGTAAATGATCTGAAGGAACTTTACTACGATGACTTCTTTACCTGTACGGCTGAATCTCCTAACGTGCCTGTCCCAGTTCGTGCTGCTCTGTTCTTGATTGCTTGCGATATTCCTGCTAGCCGAAAGGTTAGTGGGTTTACTTCATTCAATGCCACTGTACCTTGTAACAAGTGCTCAACAGCATTTCCTGCTCGTTATAATACTCATCTTCAACGTGATTTTTCTTTTGGTCTTGAAGATATTGATGCTTGGTCACTTCGTACCAGTATTGAAAACCGTTATCATGCAAAAAATTGGAAAGAAGCAACCACCAAGAGACAAAGAGCCGACTTGGAACAGAAGTTTGGTACTCGGTTCTCTGCCTTACATGATTTGGAATACCTTGATCTTGTTCGTTGTACTGCCATTGATCCAATGCATGGCCTTTTCCTTGGAACAGCAAAGAAAATGATTAAAATATGGCGTACAACTATTTGTGACCTTACTCATGAATTATACCTGACTGATGCTGACTTGAAAGAAATGCAAAAAGAAGCAAATGATATTATATTGCCAGCACAATACACGCCAATCAATCAGAAAATTGCCAGCGATTTCTCTGACTTAAAGGCTGATGAATGGAGAACCTGGTGCCTTGCTCTTTCTCCTCTTTTGCTCAAGTCTCCTCTTCCAGTCCGTCATAAGGAAAATTGGGCAAAGTTTGTACAGGCCTGTCATATCGTATGTCGTCCATGCATTACCCAAAATGAAGCCACGATAGCACACAAGCTATTCCATGAGTTTGTCCTTGGTGTTGCTGAATTGTATGGTCCAGAGATGGTCACTCCAAATATGCATCTTCATCTACATTTAAAGGACTCCATCCAAGACTTTGGTCCAATCTATGCATTTTGGTTATATGGCTTCGAGAGACTTAATGGTGACATTAAGAAGATGACAGTAAACCACAAGACAGCGTTCGAAGTTACGTACATGAAGAAGTTCCTTTCTGTTGTACATTATGGTGACTACATCCGTAATTTACCACAAGGAATTAAACAGAACCCAGTGATGATGTCTTCCTTTGGTTACTTGTCACCGACACCTTCTGATTCCCTTGTTGCT
>NW_027137839.1:7283-135576 GCF_000149305.1 Rhizopus delemar RA 99-880
GGTTACGAGCCTTGATGTTCTTTTCTTCCTTTCTTATCCTGTTGATCGTCCATTTAGAGACTCCTGTTGTTCTAGAAATATCCATTGTCGTACGACCTGAGCGTATTCCAGATTTCACAGCTTCTCTTTTATCGTTGCTGATTTTTTTGGGCATAGGGTGCTGGTACTTTGTTAAAATGAATAGGGTAAAAATAAGAAGTGAAATTCATAGAGAGATACAAATTAGGCAAGGTTTATATATTTTTTAAAAGCTATTGGAATGCACTAGTGTATTATAAAATTTTACAGCAAACTAGAAAGAAATGGGTAGATTTGAAAGAAGGCTAGACAAGTACTACATTTTTGGCGAAAATTGAAATATTCAAAAAATCACTAAAAATGACCTTATTCCTGAAGGATGTCCGGCACAGTTCCGGTTTACCTAGCATAATGCATATTTTAGACTGCCTTTCAGATGGTATATGCCACAAATGTCGCAGACATATAGCGGAGATGCAATGCTGATTTTAATTTTTGTGCACCAGTTTTGTCCGCTACTGTATGTCGCACAATAGACAATCTCATAATATAAAAGAAAAAAAGAAAGCTCAATCCAAACATAATGGTAATGCTTTATCCAGATATCCCAAACGAAGACTACAACAAAGTCAAGAAGGCTTTGATCGAAAAACAGATCATCATGAAAGCTCCGTAAAAAATGCCGTGACTGCAAATAGTAATCTTAGGCACAGCAAGCGCATAAAGAGAAATTAGGTCACACAAAAATTTATAACTGTTCAAACACTTCCTATTCAACTTCCAAACGTTGATACCAACTGGTAGGGGGTGATGTCGTGTTTGGTCATTAATGATGTCTTTATTCATTATTTTATTATTGATCTCAGTCCAGCCTACGTCAGACTATACAATTAATAGTCAGACGATATAATCCAGGGTTCATTCTAAATTATTAGTTCCTCTCCTTTTTTTACTCAATAAATAGTAGTTGTTAGCTATTGACTTCCTACTGTTTTTACAGTAGCGGACAAAACTGGTGCACAAAAATTAAAATCAGCATTGCATCTCCGCTATATGTCTGCGACATTTGTGGCATATACCATCTGAAAGGCAGTCTAAAATATGCATTATGCTAGGTAAACCGGAACTGTGCCGGACATCCTTCAGGAATAAGGTCATTTTTAGTGATTTTTTGAATATTTCAATTTTCGCCAAAAATGTAGTACTTGTCTAGCCTTCTTTCAAATCTACCCATTTCTTTCTAGTTTGCTGTAAAATTTTATAATACACTAGTGCATTCCAATAGCTTTTAAAAAATATATAAACCTTGCCTAATTTGTATCTCTCTATGAATTTCACTTCTTATTTTTACCCTATTCATTTTAACAAAGTACCAGCACCCTATGCCCAAAAAAATCAGCAACGATAAAAGAGAAGCTGTGAAATCTGGAATACGCTCAGGTCGTACGACAATGGATATTTCTAGAACAACAGGAGTCTCTAAATGGACGATCAACAGGATAAGAAAGGAAGAAAAGAACATCAAGGCTCGTAACCGTGGTGGTCGACCAGTCGTAGTTAAAAAAATAACTAATGCAATCATCCGTCTAAAGTTTCGACAAGGACTCTTACGCACAGCTTCTGATGCTCAGCTCTTTTTGAGGTCCTTAGGATACAGTATTAGCAAACGGTCGGTCAGAAGGCTTCTTAGAAAGATAGGCTTCAAGTCTGGAATTAAGAAGTACAAGCCTTTCATCAGCTATACAAACCAGAAAAAGCGATTGAAGTAGTGTCGCGACAAAGCATCATGGACTGTAGAGGACTGGAAGTCTGTGATCTTCAGCGATGAGACCAAAATCAATGTTTGGGGTGCCGATGGTATACGCTACTATTGGAAGCAAGTCGATCAACCTTGGCGATCATTTCATGTTAATCAAACAATGAAGCATGGCGGCGGATCTGTTATGCTTTGGGGCTGTATTACATCTCGAGGACCAGGATATGCTTGTCGAGTATATGATGGCACAATGAATTCAAAATTATACACCCATATTTTGTCTACTACGTATCAAGAAAGCCTAGCATATTATGGTTTGAAACATTGTGATGTTTTGTTTCAACATGACAATGACCCAAAGCACAAGTCAAGGCATACCACTAACTGGTTATCTGATAATGGGATATCGGTATTAAAAGATTGGCCGCCACAAAGTCCCGATCTAAATCCTATTGAACATGTTTGGCGACAGTTAAAGTCAAAGCTGTCTCAATACGATACCACACCAAGAAGCATAGACGATCTCTGGAAAAGAATTGATAAAGAGTGGAACTCTTTTACTGAAAGTGATATGCAGCCATACTATGAAAGCATGCCAAAACGAATTGCTGCTGTTATCAAAAGACGAGGCAATTATACGAACTTTTAGGTTTTAATCACTTTTATGATTTTTTTTAAAAATATCTATTCTTATAAATAAAAGCTTGGTTCTCCCTCATTTTTGGCAATGCAATGATTAAACTTTGCACAATTTGCAACATTTAGTACGCCTTCCATCTGATATAGTTTCATAGATATTGCAACTGTAATGAGCAAGTAATGGTAGCTTATAGCTGAAAAAAAGTTTTGTGCACCAGTTTTGTCCGCTACTGTAGTTCCAGACTTTGACTGTTCATTCATAATTGTCGTAGTCAGTAATTTACTAGGGGCGTAGTCTGAGGGTAATTTTTGCTTTTTATTCTTTTCAGCCTCATTATTTTTCTTTTTTACTACTTCATCATTTTGATTTATGGATTTACCCAGTTTGCGCCAATAAATGTTAATTGACTCGGGATCAGTAAATGCCTCAGCAGTTAACCAGCTATCATCGTCTTTGCTGTAGTTTTTCCAGCGTACGAGATATTCTCTATTTCCAGGTTCGCCTCTATGATTGATGATTGCCTCAATTTCGTACAATTCATCTTTTGGAATGATTTCATCCTGTGAAATGAGCTTTAATTCTTCTGGAGAATAATTTCGAGACATGAGCGTTTCATCAACATTACGAAGTATATAAGCACCACCTTGTACTTGACGTACAACACGATATGGGCCTTTGTACACCGGTGAGAGGCTATTGTACTGCTCTCTGTCACGCACCATTACGTAACTTCCTTCCGGGAATATGGACTGACGATTTTTGCTGTCAGCTTTTTCCTTTTGCCTTTTGGTGTAAAGGTCGGTCCTATCCTGTATAGCAGGGAAGACAACTTGCGACATGTAGTCGATTCTTTTCAGCAACTCATCGTGCGGCATGTACTCTTTCTTTTTTAATTCACCAGCATCATCCCTGTATTCAATGAAGTCATTTATGTTGCGAGCAAACATCAATGAAAAAGGTGTAGTCTGCAAGCGTGTGGAGATCTTATTGTTGATCATGAGCTGTACAGATGGAATGTAATGATGCCAATCTTCAGTGGCACCTTCAAGGAACTTTGCTAATATCTTTTTAGCAGATTGAACGTAACGTTCAGCAGCTTCATTTGCTGAGGGATGGTAAGGAGTGGTGTATCTTTTGTCGATACCCATTGCATTGAACAGATTCTCTAAAATTTCATTTTTGAATTCAGAGCCGTTATCGCTACATACAAAGTGTCTAGGATAGCCGAGTAAGGAAAATGTATCAACCATATCACCTGCAACGGTTTTTGCCTTTTTGTCTACTAGGGGTTTCAACACGCAGAATCTGGTGCAAATGTCGACTAGAATCAACACGTATGTATACATGTTGCTACTGGATTGAAAAGGCCCAATTAAATCAAAAGCATAGGCATCCCCAGGAACATAAGCGTAGACAGGTCGATGAGGATTATAACCCTTTTTAGCAATATTGTACTTCTGACAGGTATTGCACTTGCTTACATAGTTTACTGCATCAGCTAATAAATTTGGCCAATGTAGGTTTTGGTTGTGGATTGATTTTACAATATGATCAGCTCCAAAGTGTCCGAATTTATGGACTCCATCAAGAATCTCTTGTCGATCCTCATATGGTGGAGTGATATAGTCCTTGTCACTGAATTTGGTAGGACTTTGGACATAGAACACTTTTCGGTTCTCTTTTTTCATTTTTAATTCATGTTCCTTTTTTAGATTTGGCTTGTAAGCAAGATTTTGGTGCTTTACTGTGCTGTTATTAGAATCACTCCCTGCCAGTTCTTTTTCAGGAGGAAAAAGACGTGAAAGAGCATCAGGTAAAACATTTTGTACACCGGGTATATGGACGATGTCAAAATCATAGGACAATAATGTGTCCATCCAACCCACCATCATGGGGTTGAGTTCATCTGACGTGAACAAGTATGTGAGTGCTCGATGATCAGAATATAAGGTAAAGTGATGACCATATAAAAATTTGTGAAACTTTTTTAAAGCAAACACAATAGCGAGCAGTTCACGCCGAGTGACAGAATAATTTCGTTCAGATTGGGATAAAGAACGTGCCATGAAGCCGAGGTATTTGATGGTGGTGACAGTGAGTCCATCCGACTGTTTTTCGTCAAATTTTTGGAACAGAACTGCACCAACTCCAGTGTTAGATGCGTCAGTGGCAACATAAAGGGATTTGGTAGGATCATATGGACTCAAAACAACGTTGGAACATAATATGTCTTTGATGCTTTGAAAGTGAACTTGCAGTTCAGGAGTCCAATCAATATCATCTATGAATGCAACATTTCGTAACGCATCTAGAGGAGCAGTGAGTGTGGCAGCACAAGGGATGTGCGCACGAAAGTAATTAACAGTGCCTAGCCATTGCATCATTTCTCTGCCGGTTTTGGGACGGGGCCAGTCAGCAATATTTGTCAATTTACGTGGATCCAAGCTTTTCCCTTTTTCAGAAATGCAGAAACCCAACAGATGAACACTTCTTTTGCCAAAGTGACATTTCTGAGGATTGAGGATCATGCTATGTTGAGTGAGTCTATCAATGACTGCACTGACAGCTTGATAACGCTTTTCCATGGAATCACCTGGAGTGCCAATCACAATATCATCCACGTATTCATGAACATTGGATAGATCACTGAGGATGAGGTTCATGATGCGCATGAAATGACTGGAGACATGTTTCAATCCAAACGGTGCTGAACGAAACATGTATTGTTTGTTTCTGTGAGTAAAAGTGGTTTTGACCTGATCTGATTTACGAATGGGCAATCGATGAAATGCACTTTTGAGATCGAGTGAGGTGAAAATTGTAGAACCCGCAAGATCATGAAAAATATCGTCGATCAATGGCAATGGATAGTTATCAGACTCTATTAGGGCATTGATTTTACGAGGATCAATACATGGTCTGTAATCAGTGGGATTACCATTCGCATCCTTTTTTGGAGCAAATGTGATTGGACTGTTCCATGGTGAGGGTGGTGCACGTACAATGACACCGTTCTCGAGCCATGTTTTTACAGCCTCATCAAAGATTGGCATCATCTTATTTGCAATAGGATACTGCCGGACATGTGCATGTTTTCCATGAGGAGTGTCTAACTTTACCACCGCTTCTGGTAGATTACATAAGGAATGAACATCAATCTGTTGATTTTTATCAATGTGAGATTGCAGTGCTTGTAGTAAAGCTTCATGCTCTTCTGGTGTGCCAGCATTGGAAACATTTGGAATGTATTCTGAGTCTTCAATAGAATCATCGAATTTGACTTTGTTATCATCCCAATTGGTGGCAACACCAACAAGGTGAATTCCTAACCTTGGTAAAATATCCCTCCCGAAAATAGCGTCTACTTTATCATGCATATTTAACACCTCAAATTCATGAGCTACAGTTTGCCCTTTGTATCCGACATTTAATTTATCGGTCACACCCAATCGTTTAACAGTTTTTTCTTTATCTGCTAAGAGTAATGAACCATGAACTGGGATAATACGCAGTTTCAATTTATTAACAGCATTTTTACTTATGAAAGAAACATCTGCGCCTGTGTCGACGAGAGCTATTAATCTATGATCGTTCAATAAGAAAGGAGTGTGTAATGAGTAAGGGCTTTGAAGCATAGTAGGATGTGTCTCCTCTTTTGTTTTTAAACTATAGCAACGAATATTACCTTGCTTGTGCTTCTTTTTCTCCCGAATTTGTTTTAACGCTTTTTGAAACGGACTGATGATTTCATCATCATTTAAGAGGTCATTCATAACCTCATCCGCAGGATGTGTTTGCATGATCTCTGGTTCAGTAGTGGTCTGTTTCTCAACCTTCTCAATATTATGAACCGTTATACGTGAATCATTCGCATTATGAATTTTCTCTTCAAATGATCTACGCCTTTGGGAAAAATTACCAGTGTAGTTTTTGGGTGCATCTTTGCGTGCTCTAAAACCCGTATCTTTATTCAAGTAATGGTCACGACGTTTTTCTATTTCTCGACATTTGTCAAGGTGACCTGGAGTATATTTCTCCCCACAATAGCGACATTTAGGCGCGCTGTGTGCCGGCCTTTTATGGAAATTTCTTTCCCTATTCTTGTTTTCGGGATAGTACCTCTGCTCGTCGCCATGAAACTTTCTTTTCGTTTCTATTTGCTTTGGTGCCTTCTTGTCGGCAGGCTTGAACTGAGATCGTTCCTGATTTTTCAAACCAGGGAAGATCTTCTTGCATTCTTCTATGAAATGCATCTTGTTGTTTTCTGTGATTGTCTGGATTTTCGACAACGTATCGTCTTCCAAGATGAAATCAGCATTCTTCTTGGCACGTATTTCAGCCAGTCTTCTCTCCAAACAATCCTTGACAGGTGGAAGCAATGTGCCCAGGAAATGCATCACTGCCAGCGGACTGTTCGCAAACTTGGCTTTGGTCAAAAGATCTATGTATCTGTTCACATACATGTTCAAGTACTCGCCGTTGGGCTGCTTGATTCTCATCAGCTTTTGACGATACTGCAAGTAGGTGAAGGATTCACCAAACTTGCCTATGAGAGCGGTCTTGGCACCTTCCCAATTGCTGTTTTTGAAATCAGCGACAGTCAGCTTATGTTGGAACCAATTGATGCTCCTATCATCCTGGCCATTTTCAATGGACAACTGGAGATATCCTAGTCAGCTCTTGTCAATGTTGACACCATAATGTTTCACGATGACCTCAAACTTCCTGATGAGGTCCTTTACTGTCTTAAAGGCATTGTCATTCTTCACATCATCAGGACTGACCTTGCTGGAAGAGTAATACTTAGGATTGTAAGCAGCACTGACCAGCAGGCGAAAGGGAGGTATGACCTTGATGGGGACAGTAGGCTCAGACTCACGAGTATTGTTGGCATTGTTCCCAACCTCATTTATCTTTTGGCTAATTTCATTAGCGCTAACCTCAAGCTTGGTAATACGTTCCTCGTAGTAGTCCAAATATTCCCTGTACTCGCGTATTTGGATCTTAAGAGTCTTTCTTTTCGACTCATCTTCTTCAAGATCACGCTTCTCAACTAACTTGTCGAGCAAGTCAGCTGTCTCATCGTACTTACGATTAAAGCGTTTCAACTTCTCAGGGATGCTGCTCTTACTTTTCGAAACAGACTTAGAAGAACGCGAGGCGTTCTTTTTCTCACCGCTAATGGCGCAGCGAGCGTTGTTCAGAGGTGCATCCTCCATGACAACGTCATCTTCAGCAGTGGACAGACTAATGACGTCACCACGTACTGAGGACGATTCGTCCTTCTTTATGGAAAGAGAGTTAAGTCTCTCTCCTATGGCACCACTGACTGAGTCAGCAGGAGAAGGCGAACGAGAACGGGAACCAGTGACCATTTCCACGTAGGAAGGTGACCCGGGACGGTCAGAAAAGTTGTCCAGGCCAGGGGCCACAGGAGAAGCAGGACAAGAGGAGGCAACCTCAGAAACAACAGAGGACAAAGAAGAGACAGAAGAGATGGAAGCACGAGATGTGCGAGTGGGGCGGTTGTTGCGGGTGATGACGGCCATGTTGTAGTGGTAGTAGTAGCTGGAGTGGCTTATTGAAAAAAATGAGATATTTGGTACTTATGATGTAAAAACAGTAGGAAGTCAATAGCTAACAACTACTATTTATTGAGTAAAAAAAGGAGAGGAACTAATAATTTAGAATGAACCCTGGATTATATCGTCTGACTATTAATTGTATAGTCTGACGTAGGCTGGACTGAGATCAATAATAAAATAATGAATAAAGACATCATTAATGACCAAACACGACAGGGGTGGAGGTGGTGCTATGGTTTGGGGATGTTTTTGAGGAGGAGGTTTCGGACCTTTAGAAATTATTGATACCAGTTCCGTAGACCAAGAAACATATATCAATATTTTGGCCAATAGGTTCCATCCTTGGTTTACAAATGTCACGGCACATCAGGAGAGGGATTTTATCTTCCAAGAGGATGGTGCTTCCTGTCATACAGGTGGTTATGCTCGATGGTGGAAGGAGACCCACCAAATCAGGGGTTTTGAGTACTGGCCTGCTCAAAGCCCTGATTTGAACCCCATTGAGCATGTTTGGAATGCTCTTGAAAGACGAATTGAAAGAAAAAGATCGTCGATCAAAAACTTGGAGCAATTGAAGGTGGCTCTAAGAGAAGAGTGGGAAAGAATGGATGATGAGTTTGCGGACCGATTAGTTCGAAGTATGAAGAGACGGTGTGAAGCAGTTATCAAAGCTAAAGGCGGCGCAACAGAATACTGAGAATCATTTTATGAATATATTCTTAAAATAAACATGTGAATCTTTCTTTTCTCAAAACTTGAAATCCCAAGCTTAAGTATACACGTATTAACTGGACTTGAACTTACATGCCATATTTTTTAAATTTTTTGTTTCAATATTTTGTCCGGAAACTTATTTGGTGTGACTGTACTATTAGCTATTATGGAGCCTTGAAGCTTCTTAAAAGTATGAACTTCAGAGCTAAAATTAAAGCCAAGAAGCCTTTGCTTAGTAAGCAGCACAAGGAACGACGTTTAGCATGGGCAACTGCTCACAAATTCTGGACAACCGATGATTGGAGGCGTATGGTGCTTAGTGATGAGACTAAGGCAATGTTTTCGGGTCAGACGGCTGCAAATATTACTGGAGTCGACCAGACGATGCATTGCAGCCTCATCACTGAGATCCTACAGTAAAAGGTGGCCAAGGAAGTGTCATGGTATGGGGTTGTATCACTCATGATGGACCTGAGTATGCTTGTTGGATACATGGTAGAAGTATGAAAGCTATAGATTATGTAAATATCTTAGAAACTACCCTTATGGAAAGCTTAAAGTACTATGGATACAATCCTGAGGATATCTATTTTCAACAAGATAAGGATCCTAAGCACACTTCGAAGCTTGCTAAGCAATGGTTTGTGGATAATAACTTCAACAGTGATCATATCTATAGCTGACCAGCCCAAAGTCCCGATTTAAAGCCTATTGAACACGTATGGCATCACCTTAAACTCAAGCTGAGTGTATATGACACTAAGGCCAAAGGTGTACATAAGTTATGGGAAAGAATTGAAAAAGAATGGAATACTTTTACAGTGGACGAGTGTAGACGATATATAGATAGCATGCCTGATCGTTGCAAAGCAGTTATTAAAGCTAAAGGGGGATATACAGTAGGTGGAAAAATGGTCCGGATGTTTTTATAATATTCACAAATATTACTGTATCTTTACCAAATCTCAATCAAATTAAACGAAACAAACATTATTTTGAAGAGAAAACATGACTTTATTTGTAGTAAAAATTTGATACGTCACACAAAATTTCAAAGAGAGCCACAGGAGATCCAACATTTGAGCAACATCCGGACCATTTTTCCGGGTGCCTCATAATATCTGTTAATAGTCCGTATATCCCCCTTTTGCTTGAATCACAGCTTTGATTTTAGCTGGCATACTGTCTATATACTTTCTACAATCATCTTTTGTAAAGGTCGCCCATTGTTCTTCAATTCGATCCCATAGTTCATGAACGCCTTTAGCTCTGGTTTCATACGTACTTAATTTTAGCTTCAGGTGATGCCAAATGTGTTCAATCGGGTTTAGATCTGGGCTCTGAGCAGGCCAACTGTAAATAGACTTGCTGTCGAAGTTGTTTTCTTCAAACCAAGCTTTTGCAACCTTTGACGTATGTTTCGGATTATTATCCTGCTGGAAGTAAATGCTTTTAGGATCATAATTGTAGTAATTTAGGGTGTCCATTAGCGTTGTATCCAATATATGTACATAATCCTCTTCATTGTTCCATCATAAATACGACAAGCATACCCAGGACCATCGTATGTAATACATCCCCACACCATAACGCTGCCTCCACCTCCTTTTACAGTCAAGTCAAGATGGTGGAATCGAAGCTTGTCATCTGGCCTCTTCCAGTAGTACTTCACACCGTCTGATCCCCAAACGTTTACCTTGGTCTCGTCTGAGAATATCATACGACACCAATCGTCTTTTGTCCAATCCTTGTGGGCGTTGGCCCATGCAAGTCGCTTTTTCATATGAATAGCCTTTAAAAACGGCTTGTGCTTCTTGATACGGGCCTGGAATCCCATCGATTTTAAAAGTTTTAAGCAAGCAGAGTAGCCAATTACGCATCCAATATCACATAAATATCGTTGTACATCCTTCCCGGTCTTTAATTTACCTGTTATGACTGACCGTCTGATGTAGGACTTGGTAGTAGCTGTAATTTCGGACTTACGGCCTGAGTTAAGGGGCCTCATGTTTGGAAACCATCTTCGCTTATAGTCACTGATGGTGCTTTTCTTGACTCCAGGCACTCGTTCTATGATTGATGAGTAAGGATGACCAGATTTGAGTAAGGACTTGATGTTATTTTGTACATCCAAAGGCAAAGAGCGAACCATGTTTATATAAAACAGCAATAATAACGAAAGAAGAAGAAAGTATGCTAAATCAGCAAAAAAATATAGATATTTATAGTTTTTTTTTGATTATTAATATGAATGTAATGTATTATTAATCATCTAAAGCAAAAGTGACGGCTTCTGAGTCAGCAGCATTGAACAATCTGGGAAATTAAAATTCTATGGGGCACCCTGAAAAATGGTCCGGATGTTGCTCAAATGTTGGATCTCCTGTGGCTCTCTTTGAAATTTTGTGTGACGTATCAAATTTTTACTACAAATAAAGTCATGTTTTCTCTTCAAAATAATGTTTGTTTCGTTTAATTTGATTGAGATTTGGTAAAGATACAGTAATATTTGTGAATATTATAAAAACATCCGGACCATTTTTCCACCTACTGTACCCGCTATTAAATAAAATTTATGTTCAAACGGAAAAATTGTCCCAGTGCGGTGGTTTTTTTCTATTGCTGATTAACTCAGACTGCGTAATCTCCGAAATCCGAGTTTTTGATATGATGTAGTACGGACTGCGACCTTTCTAATGAGCATAGAGCTAGCCACATAGCCTGAAAATTGGTTGAGTTATGGAGTCGAAAGTAAAAAAAGTTGAAACGCTGGGACAATTAGTCCACCCACTGTATATCAACTACAATCAGTTACTGTTCTACAACAGGCCACATCTAAAGTCAAATGAGATATTTACAGATCAAAATTTGAGAATTGAAAGGGAAATAATACTTGAAAACTAGTGAATGAGTCTCTATGTAACCTCTTTATTAGATTTCAAGACGAGGGAGAGAACCCATTTAATCAAACTACGCCTTTATATAGGAAATAAGATTATTCAGGGACCGAAGTGAGTTCAAGATCAATTTTAGTATTGAACTTGAATAATATAAATATTGTACAGTGCGTTGCAAAACCCGGACACAAAACACTTTACATGGGATAAATCGACGAATATTAGCAGCATTGACGTAATTTAACTACCGTTAGATAGAGAAATTTATTTTATGCTAAAATGTTGCTTTAATTGACGTCATACACTAGACATGTATAGCATGGTTTGTCATAGACTAACATATTGCATTTACGTCAAAGTGGTTATTCATCTTCTATGCATCATTACATCACAGGGATTACACGTTATGAAATAAAAGTTATATCATCTTGTAGCCTTAGTCTCAGTCTATAAGACGTATATAAACTCACCATGGTTTCGTACATTTTAAAAATATTTCTCACTACGTAACTTTTCCCACTCTTAATTATTTAAAATGCCTCGCAGAATTAGCTCTAGTAAGCTTGACAGCGTCAAACTTTGCCTACATAACAACCAAGCCGCAACAACTATTGCTGCAAAAACTGGGGTCTCTGATCGCACTGTACGTCGCTTAAGTCTACCTTAAAACAGGATTATATCTGACCTAAGGGCGGAAGGTCAAAATATACTCAGAATCTCCGCACCAATGCCCTTCGTTTAAAGCTCAGATCTGGTGCCTTAAAGCCTGTTTCTGATGTATGTTCTTATTTGAAGTCAATTGGATGCTCGATGAGCAAATGGCAAGCAAAAAGGCTGATGAACGAATTTGGCTTTAAAGCTACACTGAAGAAAAGCAAGCCATTCTTGAGTGACCAACATCAAAAAAACCGCCTTAAGTGGTGCAAGACGCATCAAAATTGGACTGTTGATGACTGGAAGAAGGTTATCTTTTCTGACGAAACAAAAATAAACATCTTTGGGCCAGACAGCAACCCTTACACTTGGAAAGAAGATGGGACAGTAAGCAGACCACACCATATAAACCAGACAGTAAAGTACGGAGGCGGATCCCTGATGATGTGGGGTTGCATGATAGCAAAAGGGGTTGGTTATGCTTTTCAAATCTTTGGTGGTAATATGAACTCGCAAACCTATACCAATATATTAGGAGCCACATACAAAGATACACTCGATTACTATGGCTGAAAACATAAGGACGTCATTTTTCAACATGACAATTACCCTAAGCATACCTCCAAACATACCAAGAGATGGATGAAGCGAAAAGAGGTACAATTACTGCAGGGCTGGCCAGCACAAAGCCCTGACCTCAATCCTATAGAGCATCTATAGAGGCACTTGAAACATAAGCTACACAGTCATGACAACCGTGCTGTCAATGTTGATGAACTATGGCAAAGTATATGCAAAGAATGGGATTCTTTTACACCAGGTGATATAGAATCATACTGCAGAAGTATGCCCAAACGTATTAAAGCAGTAATCAAAGCTGGAGGTGGGATTATCAAATATTAAATAAAAAAACTTTATCCAAAAAAACATAAATTTCGAAAATAATAACTCATAAGATCATAACTCAGCCATGTATTATTTTCTCCGCTCCAAATTTGGACCATAAATACTATATAAGTTACACTATATTTGTGCGAACTTTCAAATTAAAAGCTCAACTAGAGGGCGATTTGTAGGGATTTGCATGGTTTTTTAAGTTTTGTGTCCGGGTTTTGCAACGCACTGTATATGGTTAATATTGTAAATGAATCTTAGAGAATATGTAATATATAATATTATGTATTCAGTACTTGTTATTTCTTATATAAGATTTGAGTTATCTCATACGAATAATAAGTATTTAATGGGGTAAATACAACATCAAAGCTGTGTCAATACGATACCACACCAAGAAGTATAGACGATCTCTGGAAAAGAATTGATAAAGAGTGGAACCCTTTTACGGAAAGCGATATGCAGCCATACTACGAAAGCATGCCAAAACGAATTGCTGCTGTTATCAAAAGACGAGGCAATTATACGAACTTTTAGGTTTTAATCACTTTTATGGTTCTTTTAAAAATACCTATTCTTATAAATAAAGGCATGGTTCTCCCTCATGTTTGGCAATGCAATGGTTAAACGTTGCACAATTTGCAACATTTAGTATGCCTTCCATCTGATATAGTATCATAGCTATTGCAGCTATAATGAGCAAGTAATGGTAGTTTATAGCTGAAAAAAAGTTTTGTGCACCAGTTTTGTCCGATACTGTAGTTCGACCACAGCTTGAATATGGCTTAGCAATCAACCGCTTCACTAATGCCCAGCTGAAATCCATTGAAGATGTGCAAGATACATGCATCCGTAAGATCTATGGTGCCCGTGAAAAAACCTCCACCAAAGTGATGCTTCACCTAGCTAAACTTCTCTTATGACAGATGGGGTTCACATTTTACAAGCACAGTTCCTTTACAGGTCCTTACACTTACCTGACGATGCACTGCTATGTCGACTATTACCACACATTCGACACATTCGTGGACATCAATGGTTCCTCCTTTCCAAGACCCTTCTCTGGTAAAGCTTACCTTCTACAGGAGAGGAACTGAATAAGCACATGTTCAAAACAGCCAAAAAAGGCTTCCTGCAACAATCTCCAGAAAAGCGCCAACAAAGTGGGCATTAGAAACTTCTTTCAAGTTGCCGTAGATCCGTATCTTTGGACCCTATCCTATGGTTACCCATGTCCTATGTAGAACGTAGTCGATGTATACTGTGGAGGCTAGGTTGGTTACCTGGTGGAAAGCCGCATCCTTGTTGTTTTGCCAAATATGAAATAGAAGACAAAAACTACAAAAAGACGATAGCTGTGAAACTGAAGATTATATATGACTTTATTAATAAAAAATATTGAGGGTATTTATACTTTTTGAATGTCTGGGTCTTTACCGCTATTTCAATTGATCGGTTAAAAGAATGATATGGAATATAAGGAAGGATAGTGGATAATCAATAGCCGCTGTCTACTTGACGAATCAAGGGACAATGAAGTAATTAAACTATTGATCTAACGATAATTATAGAATAGGATTGAACTGCCGTTGTTGTAATCAGGTTCCGATATAGTCTTTTAGAACGCTGGTAGGACAACAGGGCAAGATTGGCTATTGCAGAATTCTCACGTTTATTAATAGAGATCTGGTTAGACTATTGTTAAGGATACATAAGATTATAGTCACCTTATTTTAGTAAAAGGAATCTCATATGATCCTAAATAATATGTTGACATAACTTGGAATCATTTATAACATTATTCCCAACACAGATCAATAAAAGACTTTGATTAGATTTTTATATTAGGCTTTATTCATATTAACTTCACACAGTCAAATGTATGGCGTGGTTGTAATATAGTTTATTGATGATATGAGCAAGGAATGACAATTACTTACCGGATCATCATTAAGTCATGTAAACCTTTATCCTAACTGAGATATTATTATTAGCCGTAATATCCAATCACGGAACTAGAGGATTTTATATTCATCCGTACCGTCTCCTAAATAGTCCTACATCCAGAGTTATCTGAAACCATCCCGATAGCATAATTGACAATACAAGCTAGGAACAGGCTAAACTAATAGTTAGAAATAGTAATCATCTATTCTGTCAAATTGATCGTAAATCTGTCTTAATTCTTTATCCGTATCATGTCTATAAATACTCTCACTTTTTACATGTAGAATTTATCATATTCAATCTTAGTTATCTTAACTTAATAAAGAGATACCAAGTTCTAACAGTATTTCTTTATCTTTGTTGTTATACTACTTTTACCTAAAACCCCCCTATCCTAAACAACTATAATTCTGTAGTATCCAAGTTTATCCATGAATGTTCACTTTATTAGTTGTGTGAATACAACACTTGTCCCAAACACCCTACGCTCAAGTTCACACGCAAACACGCCATTACTTGCCTCAATATGCGCCAACGACTTTATATGCCTAAAACTATTACAGATCCTCTGTCATTCCTTCTGAATATGCTTCCGTCTCGCCCCTCGGTACCCTCAAATCTAGCACTCTCTTAATCCCAACGCTGGCCAGCTATATGCTCAATACTGCATGAACTAAATCCACTTCAACATGTCACAGTTATCCCCATTACTCACCCATATGGTCAGAAGCTCCTCGAATGGCTTAAACAGTTCCTTTATCTCCAACTTTTATGACTCAACACATTTCTTCTCCCTTTACCTTTTTTACCCTTTATCCCAGAGGGTTTTTTTCATAACATCGACATCCTAACGGATTGACCTGGTCCGGGCTGTTTAGAATTGGGGGTTTTAGGAAAAAGGTAGTATAACAACAAAGATAAAGAAATACTGTTAGAACTTGGTATCTCTTTATTAAGTTAAGATAACTAAGATTGAATATGATAAATTCTACATGTAAAAAGTGAGAGTATTTATAGACATGATACGGATAAAGAATTAAGACAGATTTACGATCAATTTGACAGAATAGATGATTACTATTTCTAATTATTAGTTTAGCCTGTTCCTAGCTTGTATTGTCAATTATGCTATCGGGATGGTTTCAGATAACTCTGGATGTAGGACTATTTAGGAGACGGTACGGATGAATATAAAATCCTCTAGTTCCGTGATTGGATATTATGGCTAATAATAATATCTCAGTTAAGATCAATGTTTCCATGACTATTGATGATCCGGTAAGTAATCGTAATTCCCTATTCAACATTCTCATATCATCAATAAACTATATTACAACCACGCCATACATTTGACTATGTGAAGTTAATATGAATAAAGCTTAATATAAAGATCTAATCAAAGTCTTTTATTGATCTGTGTTGGGAATAATGTTATAAATGATTCCAAGTTATGTCGACATACTATTCAGGATCATATCCGATTCCTTTTACTAAAATAAAGTGACTATAATCTTATGTATCCTTAACACACTTTGTCAACTTTTATTTGTCCTTCGCAAAATCATCTACTGTCTTTTGTTAAATCACTTGTTGAAATCGTAAATTCTCAGTAAAAATCCTGTATGTAGCCTTGATAGTACGTCGGGTTTAAGATACTATGACTTTGCGGTCCTTGCATGAATATCGAAGTTTAAGCATAATTCAAGCACCCTGTTTCCATGGCTTTTAATCGAGGTACAGCATGCTATCAATTGAAAGATTCAATACTCAGTGATAAGCAACAGAAAAAAAAAGCCCTAAAACACTTGAAGAATTTTGTGGGCGCTGTAGAAGAATGCTTGACTGTTAGACGTGATTTATCCAAGAAAGTAAAAGGAAACAAGAGAGGACGAGACTCGATCAAGATACTTTTTATTTAGTACGAAAATGATACTCTGTTTATACTTTTCACACACTGATAATATTTCATGTCATGGATTAATAATTGAGTATGGTATGACTTGTTGTAGAACAGAGTCTGATCATAACGGACATTGAATAATCACAACTAAAAGAAGTATATTAAAATTGATAAAAGATAATAATTTAAACCTTTATTAAATAAAGTATATTCTTCTTCTTTTTTATATAAAACTATCACTATTAGATTCATTCTATAAAGTAAACATGAACACTAAATAAGTCATGATCTTTACTATTCATCATTTCTGTAAATGAATAATAATGGATCAGGTACCTAGTCAACTTTGATCTGACTGGAGGCATTTCATATAAATATATCTTTCCTCTCAATGAAGACGGAACAATTCTCCCAGATCAGTTAAAGAACAACAAGATCTATAAAAACAACGAATTAAAAATTTTCATAATCGATTCAGTGATCATTATTCAATCAAACATGTCAATTATTGGATCTACGCTCATAACTACTCATTTACCCGCCAACTGATAGAAGAATATAAATAGTAGACTTTGTAATGATTTCTTTTTAACAATTAAGATTGTCTTAAATAAAGTTCAGTCTCAAAAAGTATTCTTTGGTTTTATTGTTATTTCTTAATTACCTTACCAGAACATAACATGACTAATTGCAAATAGATAATGGGGTCCATGTTCCTCCTATTGTTATATTTGTGATCATAAGCATTTTATCCCTGGGAATGCTCGTATATGATCGATTATGACCCAGTCCCTGGATTTGATATAATTTATCAGTGTAGTTATGTAGTATTTCATCCTTAATGAAGATTATCCGAATTGTCGTGTTCCAACATACTTTAAACATGATTTATATTCAGTTTATAAGAAATCAGAGTAGTGAATGCTTTACAAAGATTTATTACAGTCTTTTCTCTATTATTTGGTCATAACTAATTCCACTCCTTTAACTCAATGCAAGTTTTTAATATAACTCCTGATGCAATGCGGCATAAATGAAAAATCAGATCTATTTAAGAAATAATTTAAAACAGCCCACTTGCATAACCTGGAACAGATCTTTACATTAAAGTTTATTCACACTAGATTTACAGTTATAATTAATTAAAGTATCTTGAAAAGGATTTAATTAAACCTCCATGAAAATAATATAAATACCAGAGATTATAACATTAAATAAAGATATAACTTTTTTAGTCTCGTTGAATTTTATAGTCTTTTTAATTCTTACAAGATAACACACGAATTAAGCTGTAGCCTATCTATTAGGTATATTTTACATGTAGCTTATTAATACTGTTTTCAAATCAAGTCATGAACGACGGATACATCAAGACGTAAGTCAACGTGACCGAAAAAAATGTCTCTCAATTTAGAGTGGAATACTGGTTGGAGAATCTGTCCCGTTTGGGAACTGAGTAATTAACGGAATGAGCAAAGGTGTCAAATTTGAAATGAGAGATTTGTCAAAAGTGAGTAAAGAATACTCCTTGTGAGGTGGAAATTTTCGGCAAGTTGAACGGCCGGTGATGGAAGCTTATGTGGAAGAATTATTTTTGAGAATTTAGGTAGTAAAACTTTAGATAAAGGAAAGTTCAAAGTTGATTATCATTTAAGCCATTAACAGTAAATGGTGAAGATTGAATGCCACCTGGTGGGTTAACGGAATGAGCGCCCGAAATTTATTGTAAGAAAGGACCGCACGAACTTGTGAGACAGTTATAAAGTAGTCTTGTATATTGACACTCAAGAAGTTATGCAGCTCATTCGTTCACTGATATAACCCAGTAACAGGATAGAAATGAAATTAAAGCATAGTTTGCTTTGGCTATTTTAATTCTTTGTTTTCATTCAACTAGTGTCATCTTCATCTACAATATTAGCATGAATAATAAAGTAATTTTCTGTTATAGCCACTCATCGTCTTCGGCCTAAAAACATCTATTCGTCATAGAACTTTTATATAATTAAACAAGCCTCAAGGCTTTCATTCTCCAGTATCTCATACAGCAAAGATATAGATGTTTCATCAATGTTGTAAAGCAGTAGGTGATACTTGTATTTAAGGTGAAACAAAATAGTAGAAAATAAGTTCACATGAGCAAAAGTGTATAACTAATCTTGATAATGTATGCTTCGAAAGTAGCAAATTCTTGACTAGATTCTAGCGAAAAGTAGATTATTTAAGAAGGATCTTGAAGTTAAAAACAGAATTTAGTCTTGAGATGGCTAATCTTTTATAGTTATGATGAACATTAGAGCAATTGATGGCATATTGCTTATAATCATAACACTAAATGGCAATCCATGAATTGATATCGTGTTTTCATCATTACTCGCAATGAATGACTGTCATTAAAGACTTGGAGAAATAGATCATGCATATACCAGAATTTCCTCATCTGTTCACTTTATATAAAGCAGTTTGTTTTAGTTGAATCATAACGTGCTATAAAGAACTGCGAATTTTCCATCCAACCAAGACACTTTGACGTTTGCATTTTCATTTTGAGCTGGTATGTCTTTGTAAATGCTATCCATGTAATGCTAGCATTGGATTCAGCTACAATGTTTTAAAAAAGTTGGGAAATACCAATAAATGGGTAACTTACATAGGATTTTCAACGATACTGATAAAGCTGTAATGGTTTAAATCCAAGTTTTATGATTGGATGCTCTATGCTTGACGTGAACTAGTTATGTTTTATGAATTCTCTGATCGACAATGATAAATCGCAGTGACATTAGTAGAGATCACGTTATTGTTGGTGCGCTTGAAAGCAATCCTGTGTTACTGACTTCAAATTGCTCATGGCGTCATCATTTAAATCGAATCAGCCGTAAGGGGGGAAGTTGTGAATTTTTATTGTTTTCTCTTTCTAAATAATGTCGTGTTCACTTGTTAGCAGAACGACATTACTTTGTCGCAAGTCATTTTCTAGACCTGCTTTATACAACACTGCCCGTTTTTCTTCTCAACTTAAAGACATTCAGCATCTCGAAACTGAGCCATTTCACAGTGTAGAAGTCATCTCAGGTGCACCAGGTAAAAAAAAAAGCAGTAACGGTAGAATGGATGATTAAACTATTACAGAGGATTTGTTGGAACGTAACGTACGTATTTTCAAACCTGCTCGTACAGCCTCTCAGCAAGGAAAGAATGGCACCAGACTTTGGCGTATCGATTTTGACATTATGGAAGAAGGCAATCGTTGGGAAAACCCTTTGATGGGCTGGGCTTCTAGGTTGGCAGATGGAAATGATTTCAAATGAATTTTTGTTTTGCTGATTTGATTATTATATAGTTCTGATTACCAACAAGCACTGACAATGAAATTTAACACCAAAGAAGATGCCATTCGATTCGCTGAAAAGCAAGGTAGAAAAAAGATTGGTAGAGTTGAAGATTTACTAAACTGTGATCTTGTTAGGTTGGAAGTACTCTATTCAGGAACCAAAGACACCCAAATTTGTTGTTAAAGCATATGGTGACAACTACAAGTATTCACCTAATAAGTTGAGAATGTTCAAGACAAAATAAGAGACTATGATTTAGACTGTTAGAATAAAGTGAACCTTTTGATAAATATTTTGTTGAAACAGAAATTTGATACCACAAATTGATAGAGGCACGATTCTAACCATTCAAGGTAGTACATAATCTGATGAGGAAGTCTATTTGAACCATCATAGCTTGAAAGAAGGACAATTTATCCCTTCTTAAACCTACATCAATTCACACTGGTCATTCTTGCACATTTATCTTGAGAATTTCAACTTTTCAATTATTGTTCACGACTTTATGAATATCCACAAGTCAATTTGATAGTAAAAAGTACAGGATGAAAGAACAGGTTCTGTATAGGCTAAAAGTTAAAAACAAAAACTGCAGTTGTGGGTGGGTTTCCTTCGATATCCTAAAAGCCACTGTACATTTTATTTATTTTTCTTGGTGTTCATAATGCAAGTCGAGCTGTAAAGGAAAGATTTATTTTACTTTTGTGCTCATTTATTAGCAACACGCCTTTTTTTTTTGAAACAAAACTGTTACATTTTTTTTAAAAAAAAAAAAATGTCAAATTTTCCCAACATTTTCTTTTTAATCTTGATATCATTCTTCCCCCCAAAAAAAAGAGAGTATTGATTGTCCAGTCTGTTACACATCTTGCATGAATAAAGTTTTTTTTTTTTTATTATTTTTTTATTCTAGATACTGAGTTTGAAGCCATTTTGTTTATATTCTTCAACAAGTGAGACACTCTTCTTTCTCTCAAACAAACATGAGTACACAAGTGATTACATTTCAAGAAGAAGTCTCTCCTGGTCGTATCTTGACCATGCCTACGGATGGTACAGGGCTATCTGTTTTGGATCCTTGGTTGACTCCTTATAATGAGGCTCTTCGTCAAAGGTATTGGAAAATGGTATTGAAAAAAGTATTTACGTTATGTTTAGACAAGCCATGTTTCATAAATATGATGAAATGATCAAAAGCACCTTGGGATATGATCAATTCACGAGAGGTCATGAGTATTATGGCTTTAACGTACTTCAGGACAACAGTATTACGTATAGAGAATGGGCACCTAACGCGGTTACTGCTAGCTTAGTTGGCGATTTCAGTAAAACAGAACTTGGGTTGTATAAATAACTGTCCAACTAAACAAGATCCACTTTAGATAACTGGGATGTGAATGCGCACGTCATGACACGTAATCAATATGGTGTCTTTGAGATAATGATCAAGCCAACCAAGGATGGCAAGATAGCCATTCCTCACGGAAGCAAAGTGAAGGTAAAGAGACAAAGACAGTTTTTATTTTTTTCAATATTAAGAAAGAGATCAGATTACAATGACCCTACCGAATACTGGAGAACGTATTTACAGACTGCCTGCTTGGATAACCTATGTGACGCAAGACCTCAATGTGAGTGCAACCTATGATGCTATCTTTTGGCATCCGGAAAAAGAATACACATTCAAGCATTCTCGACCGAAAAGACCTCGATCGATTCGTGTCTATGAAGCTCACGGTAGTCCCCAGACAGCTTTCATCCACACCGTATTCATCCTTTCTTTATAGTGGGCATCTCCTCTCCCGAACCACGCTGTGCGACCTTTAAAGAATTCACTCAAAATGTCTTGCCTCGTATCGCTTATGCCGGATACAACACGATCCAGTTGATGGCCGTGATGGAGCACGCGTACTATGCTTCCTTTGGATACCAAGTCACCTCGTTCTTTGCTCCTTCCAGTCGATACGGTACACCCGACGATCTAAAGGAGCTGATCGATACCGCCCATGGACTCGGTCTCACCGTCTTGCTCGATCTCGTTCATTCACACGCTTGCAAAAATGTAGATGATGGCCTCAACATGTTCGATGGCTCGGATCACTGTTATTTCCATGAAGGAGGCAAGGGCCGTCACGACCTTTGGGACTCGCGTTTATTTAATTACAGCAACTATGAAGTGCTGAGGTTCTTGATGTCCAACTTGAGGTACTGGATGGATGTCTACCAGTTTGATGGATTTCGATTTGATGGTGTGACATCGATGCTTTATAAGCATCATGGCATTGGTTATGGATTCTCGGGTGGGTATCATGAATACTTTGGTGATAATGTGGATGAGGAAGGTGTGATGTATGTTCAGCTCGCAAATAACTTTTTACATCAAACCTATCCAGATGTTGTCACAATTGCTGAAGGTAAGATCTCTGTCATTGAAGGCATGTATTAAGGATGTATCCTGTCTAGATGTGTCTGGCATGCCTGGATCTGGACGCTCCGTACGGGAAGGTGGTCTTGGATTCGACTACAGGCTCGCGATGGCGATTCCAGACATGTGGATCAAGCTGCTAAAGGAAGTATCGGATGAAAACTGGAATATGGGAAACATTGTTCACACCTTGACAAACCGTCGTTACTTGGAAAATACGATTGGTTATTGTGAATCTCATGATCAAGCTTTGGTAGGAGACAAGACAATAGCGTTTTGGTTGATGGATAAAGAAATGTATACAAACATGAGTGATTTGACCCCACTGACGCCCATCATTGATCGTGGTATTGCATTACACAAGATGATCAGGTAAGTTTGGATGTGACTTTAGCAAGTGGATAGCTCATTCGTTCTCAGGATGATCTCACACGGTCTTGGTGGTGAAGGCTATCTGAACTTTGAAGGCAATGAATTCGGACATCCCGAATGGCTCGATTTCCCTCGAGCAGGTAACCATTCAAGCTTCCAATATGCGCGTCGTCAGTGGAACGTGCTTGATGATCACCTCTTACGTTACAAGTACCTGAACGAGTGGGATCGTGCGATGCAGCTCACTGAAGAAACCTATGGCTGGCTTCATGCTCCTCAAGGCTACGTGTCTCGCAAGCACGAAGGAGACAAGATCATTGTCTTTGAACGTGCCAACGTGCTCTTCATCTTCAACTTTCACCCCACTCAATCATTTACTGATTATCGTGTGGGAGTTGCAGAGCCAGGGAAATACAAGATTGTGCTGAACTCGGATGATAAGCAATACATGGGTCACAGTAGAGTCGACAATCAGACCGAATTCTTTACCTTTCCTGGCGATTGGGATAATAGACCCAACTGGTTACAGGTCTATATCCCAAGCCGTACTTGTTTACTTTTAGCTAAAGCATAAATAAAGAGATGTGATTCCATTTTTAGTTTCCATCTACTTTTTTTCGGATAACAATGTTGTACAGAAAAGAATCTGTTGGAGGACTCCCCCAAGAGTGGCACGAAATTTGCGTAAAAATAGTTTAATGAATAAACAAATAAAGATAGTTCTTGATACAATGCGGAAAAAAAAGAAGCTTTTGAAGTTTACCAAAAAAAGGTTTTTACAGATTCTCACTGACACAAACAGACAAGAGTCCTTTTAAAATGATACACATTTCATCAAAAAGACATCGAGCGTCAGAAAAAATCAATCGGCTTTAGCTCAATTGTTTTTTTTTTTTTTTTTTTTTTTTTTTTTTGGTTGAAGCAGGTTGACAACTGAATATAGGAAAATATAAAGAATTTGAGGGGAAACGTTTATTTGGGGGGGGGGAGTGGAGCTAGAATGGAATAGTTCTTTTTACCCTGCCCCGGAAAAAAAAAAAAAAAAAAAAAAAAAAAAAAAAAAAAAATCATTACTTTATTACTGTTTCAACATTGCTTGACATTCATTCTGGATCGATCATGAATCCACCAGACCCATAGAGCCACTTGTATTTTTTTTTTACAAGAAAATGAATTGAATTCAAGGGATGATGTTGAAGCCGAATGTTCATGTATGACAATCATGAGTAATGTGCTACAAGTGTGTGATGCCACTTTTTTTTTGTGAGTTTATTCATCCAATTCCCGAGTGAGAAGCACAGATGAACGCATGGACCAATCTGATGTGTGTCTTGTATAAAATCTATTTTTCTTGTCTTCAAAAGGAAGAGTGTATTTATGATTTTGATAAAAAGAGACGTCTACTAAATAAATAAATAATAATAAAAAAAAAACGCGAAAGTTTAAAAATAGGGTAGAACTGATTGCGAAGCACATTAGAGGCACACACACGAAATGATCTTCTAAAGATCGCTGAGTTTTTTTTTTTTTTTTTTTTTTTTTTTAAAAAAATGTGAATATAAATGGGTTTTGTTTGCTACTAGAGTTCTTTTGGTTATTCATCCTTTGTGTACATACTTTGTAAATTTCCACTTTATATTTTACTGTAAGATGCTGTCTAAATCTACACAACCTGTTCCTTTTCACCCATTCAATGATACTCGTCCATCATGTAAAAAAGCCTATTTAAAATCCTCAAGAAAAGAGTTTGCAAAGATAAAGATCAAGATGGAATCCGTTGGAGATTGGTCAAAAGAAGAAGAAGACATGGAGGGTTGTCCGGCAAGAACACGTCCCAACTGGCCAAAAGAAATCAGGCCTTGGTGGGTTCCTTCTTGTCCGTACGAGAAACCTCCTTATTCTTATGCGACACTGATTGCTCAGGCCATCTTGTGCAGTAAAGACGGTCAACTGACCCTGAACGATATTTATATTTGGATTTCAACACATTATCCAGCCTATCGATTAGGTGAACGAGGATGGAAGGTAAGGAAGAGAATGAGAGAGAGGTGAACAAGCGATTAAAGGGAAGTCATGTAGAATTCAGTTCGACATAATCTATCACTCAACAAAAAATGGTTTCAAAAACGAGACCGAAGACCGACCGAGGCCAATCCAGGCAAGGGTTCTTACTGGACCTTAGTTCCTGGAGCCGAGCAAGTCTTCATCGACAGTCTAACCCAAGCAACCAAGAAAGCTTCGGATGCCAAACAGAACGAGACGGTGACACCAGCTTGGAGCTTTCGGATCAATCACCCAATCTCCGCAGAAGAAGAAGAAGGGTCTTTTGCTACGTTTCGTGTGGGGAACACTAAAAATAGGCGCGACAAGACGCGACACAAAGAGAAGGATCGGAAGGGCCAAAGAGAGGATTCGAGTGAGTCCGATTATGATTCTGGAATTGATGTCAGTGAAGCAAGTCGTCCACAAGACCGTGTGGAAACGCATCCTCTTTCGGCTCAGCCTTCCGGAGCATGGATGACGATGGACCCTTCCGATTTTGATCAAGACATGTATTACTTTGAATATACTAAATCCCTCCTTTCTCCTTCTCACTGGCAACCTTCATCCTCTATCCCATGGCCCTCTTCTTCATCCATCAACCCAGTCCCCTCCGTTCAAGTCCCATCACCCGCTTACACTCCTTTTTTCACACTAAATCATGCCAACCCTATCTCACTGGATCATTTTGATGATGCTTCTTTCTATGAATTCGTATCTATGCAACAAGTTTTATATTCTTAATAAACTCATTCTTCTTGTCAACTTGACATCCTATTTAAGAAAGTCATGCGTCTGTTCAACTCACCCTTTCCTATCACTGCCAGTGCCACAACGCATTGATTCTTTTCGGCGTGACAACAAAAATCGCTCTTTGAAAAAAGCACCCAACAATTCAGCTTTTTTTTCTTTTGTGAAGCTGCAGTGGGAAAAAAAAAAAAAGATTTTCTATGCAAGGGACTCGGAGGATTGACTGCAGTGAACAAAGGGGGAAAAGTTCATGTCGATCAACACACCCTGAGCCCATTTGATATTGAATCCCCTCCCCCTTCCCCTGCAGAGAACATGGCTTTTTTTGTGCTTGAAACAAGCATTCTTGTAGGATAGATGATTGGACTTGTTCTTGAATGCGCTCTCTTTTTATAGGAACAGGTAAAGTTGGATCAAGTCTTGTGATCTTGATCTGTGAAACTGTATGTCGAGCTTAAGGGTTCACTCTTTATCATCATTCAATAAAGGTCAGTGGGAAAGGGGACATTGGCTTCATAAGAAGAAATAAAGGAGGCTTGTACACTCTGGCATAATGAACACTCGTTTTTGTATTCATCCTTTTTTAATAGCAATAAAGTGAACAATTTAAAGTGAAGAATAAAGGGGGAACTGAACATAGTTTCATCTTTAAACAACCTTTGTGTCTTGTAAACATTCAACAGACTGACAGCATGCTGCTTTGAGCTTGAATGCCTGGTAGCTTGGGCCTTTTGTTGAATCCATCACTTGTCGAATAGAAAAGTATGAAAGACATGAGAGGTGAACCCTTAGTTCACTGCAAGTACAAGTTATAAGTTTAATAAAATCATATTTTATGTTGGTCCCCATCTTTCTGAGGATAGTCAACGGTTTATTTGCTCATACAATTATGACTTATTCAAGTAGAGCAATCGATCTTTAGTTCATGTCGAATGTATCCATCACACAGAAAATTCATTGGACCTTATGTCAACTACAAAGAGAAGAAGTCAGCACGCTTTTTAAAAGAGGAAAGGGTGGAAACAGAAAAATGCCAACTGACTGAAGACGCTATAAAATGACCCAAAGTGAACGCATTCAACAAGAACAAATAGGACACTGTGCATCATCACCAAAGACAACTGCTGAACATGATGATATCCATACAGCCTACACCTACACTCATCCCTTCAATCATGTTCACACTCTTGACCCATCCTCAACAATAAAAATCCAATGGCCTGCTTGACTAAACACAACCACAGAATAAGGTTGTGTATCTCATTTTGTAGATCAAATGTGATTTTAGAAACAAATCATTAAAACACATTTCCTTTCACTGAAAAACCCACTCTTCACAGACAGGTTCAACTTTTATTTCACAGACACGTCTATGACATAAAAAAGGGGGGGAGGAGGGGAAGGAAATGGGCAGGGGAAACAATCACCGCTTAAATACTGTATCACACAATAAGAAATCTTTATGAAGCCCATCCCCATCATGCATTGTCTTGGTCATCTATCCAACCAAGATCCATACTCTCTCTTTGCCAGAGAACAGGCTCTCCATCTCTTTCTGGTTTCCATCCAAACAAGCTTCCCCTGTCACTCGGGTAAAGGGAAAGATCGGTGTTAGAAAAATGGAACACAACACACGCTTGTTCAACTTTGACATCATTTCCCATCTCTCTTTTTTTTTTTTTTTTTTTTTCTTCTTCTTCTTTTCTTTCTTAACAAACATGGGATTATTTACAGAAGAGATACAAAAGACATCGGTGTCGATGTACATTGGTAAAATAAACATGCATTGTATGTTTGTCATGAAGAGATTAACAAGTTGAAAAGAGAGACTCTCTAATCTTGAAGAGGTGGATTGGTACCTCTTGCAGCAATTAACAGAATCGATTCAAATGCAATCCAGTGGACCGAGAGAAGCGATAGAGACCATTCGAAAGAAGCTGAAGCATGGAGGAAATCAACAAAAGCTGAGAGTATTAGAGGTAAAAGGAGGCTCTTTTTTTTTGCTTTATTGATCTCAACCCTAGCCTATTCTATGATCAGGTATTGAAATTACTGATGGAAAATAGCAGCCAGCAATTTCACAGTAAGTCAATCGGGACAGGATGGATAAGTACTCATCGACTTAGGGCAATTCTTGGCAAATGAAAAGATGAAGGAAAGATTTGAGTTGATGTTGACCTCTGGGGTACACGCTATACTTTTACATTTTTTTTTTCGAGACTTTACAATTTCTTGTTTGATAGAGTGAGAGTGCAGAGGTCAAGAATACACTCTTATCCTTATTAGGTGCTTGGATTACGAAATACAAGAATGAACCAGGCATGAGAACGATGGTGGATTTATATGAATTAGGAAGAGGCAAAAAAGTAAGTTGTGAGATCCCTACTGATCTGCAGTTGAATAACCTAAACGAAAAAAAAAGATGCGCATCAAAACAAACTCGACCGACATCACTCGATCCGCCACTGACCCCATCCGATCCCCTACTTCACCCATGACACAATCCCCTCTTTCTTCACCCACGGCTTCCAGACAACCCTCCTTACCACCTCCACCCATCATGCCCGCCAAAACCTACCTACCCGAGCCTCCAAAGAAACCCAAGGCCCGAACCACAGATCGCAGTTCGAGTGGCAACAACCTGTTCAACTTTGAAAAATTAAAGCCAAAGATCATGGAAGAAGTCGCCTTGGCCAACCAAAACGCAAACAACCTCATCAATTCACTCAAGCTGATCAATACGTCCGAGGATCGTTGGGAGATTGATCTGCAGTACGACAGACGGGTGCAAGAGTGTCGGGAGCGATGTGAAGAAAGTCGAAAGAAGATTGTGCGCTATGCGAGGTTGATTGAGGATGAGGAGTGGATCGGTACACTGCTGGCAGCCAATGAGGATTTGTTGAAGGCCCTGGATATGTACGACATCATGTTGACAGGTGAAATACCTGCTGCCTGGAGAGAAGGCACGACCAAGTTGATCCGATCCCCTCCTCCTCCTCCACCACCCATCAAGACCAGTCCTCCACCATTACAAATCGAGTTTTCAAATCTAAATCTAAACAAGGAAGAAGAACTGGACCCCTTTGCAGATCCAACCACGCCCATTGAAGAAATAAACGCTCGTTAAATTATTAAATAAACAACCTACTTTAATCAACCTTGTCTTTTTCATTCGATTTTTTCTTATGATCTTACAGCCTTGTTTTCTTGTACGTGCATCACCCTTTTTGTTATCAATTGGATGCAACAAAAAGAGAGATCGGTAAAGACTTTATAAATAATCGATTTTCTTTGCCACATCAAAAAAATACACACACTCTTTTCTTTTAAAAACGGATGATAAAGACCGTAGAAAATCATTGACTTTGTATTGGACTCATTCTAATCATGGTTGCAAAGCATCATTCCTCTTTAAAACAACATAAACTAGGAGGGAGTATAAAAAATACCCTTTTCATACAAGACAGTCTAGGTCCTTCATCACTCTATCAAGCAAAATCTCTCCATTACCTTGATCCTGTGAGCACGTCTGCTGGGTGTTGCTGAAGCACGTTCTTTGTTCACACCATCGATCCTTCTTCGGTTTGATCACTGTCCTTGGCCATCTGGTCGGATGCCAACAGCGCACTCGATTCGATCTTTTGTTCTTGATGGGGGGTACTGAAACCTTCCGGCATGTTCCAAGACGATGCTGACTCAAACAATCGATAGGTTCTGAAAAGGGACGTAAGCTCATCAAATGGTATTTTTTGTTTATCATTTCAATCATTTTTTACATATTCTCCCCCCTTCTTTTTTCTTATTCCGTACTTTGACCATCCGTCACTCTTTCTTTCTGATCTTCTCTGGATGTACTCTACCACACTGAATCGATCCTTCATCTGGTTCGAATCATTCTTATTTCTTTCTCTCGTGCACGGAACCTGAATGAACGTGTATTTCAGTCTCAGATATGGATTGTTTGTAAAATGTTCCCCCTTGAATGTGTTCTATAAAGAAGCCTGTTTCCAAAATTGTTAGAGTAGAAAAAAAAAAAAGTTGTCAGTGGATTGAGTTGCCAAGATCTGATACAGGCTATCTGATCACCCCATGTTTTCCTGGTGGATGTCCAGTTTGTTTGGCTCAAAGGAGGATGTGTTGAACAGAGATCCCCATCAGCGATCATGGATGTGACTGTGGTGAACTAAAGAAACGACTAAAAGAAAGAGAGAGAAGGGGAAAGGGGAGTAGTTATTTATAGATGGTGAAGAAATATGGAAGTTCAACAGGCTTTTACTCCTTGTTATTGGCTCCTATAAGTATAAAAGGTGAGAAGAATGAGAGAGAACATGTGAGTCGTTTATCCTTTTCCTTTTTCATGTTGCTTTCTCTACTAGGCCTCATCTTCATCTCTTCTATTTATGCTGCTGATACAACTCCAGTCACTGACAATAAACAGTTGACAGATTGTAAAAATTATCATACAGACTTTTCAAAGGGTACCGAGGGTTGGGTAGAAATCAGAGGAGCAAAGAACAATTGGCAGATCACCCAAGACGGTCTGAAGCTGATCCTCGTTCCTCCTTCTGCTTATACTCAATTGATAGACAAAGAAACACCCGACAGTAATCACTAAATCATACACACTCACACACACTCACAAACACTCATAGATTTGAAGTATAATGATGCCGAAGGGGACGGTCCTACTTTTAACGCAACCACCCTGATGCATTACGGCCGTTTCTCTGCCACACTCAAATCTGCCAAGACGGGTGGTGCGGTGACTGCGATCATCCTGATTGCGGATGATAAAGATGAAATTGATTTCGAATTGCTTGGAAAAGGACAGGAAGAAGCAGAAGACGTTCAGTAAGGTTTCTTTTCTTGCTCATCCAACCTACTGATCTTTTTAGGTCAAATTACTTTTGGGGTCAGCGCATTGTCTATGGCGAAAATGGGGCTTCTCATAAAATCGAAGGGGGACTTATTTCTGAAGTCTTTCACACCTATACGGTCGATTGGTAAGCAGCAAGAACAGAAGGGATGTTTACACAATGTTGTTTGTAGGAACTTTGACCGGATTCAGTGGTTAGTGGATGGCAACGTGGTCAGAACAAAGACTCGTAATGAGACAAAGGGCGAATATCCTTCTTCACCTGCGTAAGTGTCTACTGGATCTCAACATGGACTGACTCCCTATTTTAGTCGTGTGCAGATTGGTCTTTGGGATGGAAGTGGTGCAAGTGGAACGGCTCAGTGGGCTCATGGACCTATTTCTGTAAGATATCCTCTTTTCTTTTTTTGTATTCGATGCTGATTCATCATTTTCTTCTAGTGGAATCAAACAAAGGATGCGGTCAGTGCTACAATTAAAGAAATCAAGATTGAATGTGATCCAGAATATAATAATGTGATCCATTAACTCGTGTATTAACAACCCTATTTTATTTACTCTGCATTTTAATCCAACGACCGTTTAAAATAAATAGCCACACCGTATTTTGTCTTTCAGAAAGGTCTTTATTGAAAAGAAAACCGATTTTCCTCAAAAATGTTTTAAAATTTATAAAGAATTACTCAAAGGCAAAGTTGCAAGCCCTCTCTCTCCTTTTTTTTCTCTCTCTTTTTTTTTTTTCATACCAATCCATGCAGACAGAAAGATCTATCCAAGATTATTCAAAACCCAATTGGGGACACTTTAGAAGACACACTTCTCAAAAAATCACTCCACTGGTTCATTTTTATGAAAAATCAGCTGCTGTCCAAAAGGACGTCCACCCAAAGGAACCGATCGAAGCGAGCCTTGAAAGGCTAGAGCCACCCAAGGATTCCAGTGGACCGGAAGAAGAGCAAGATGGGGAGGAGGGGCGAGTGACAGAGAAAAAGAAGAGTCAGACCTGTCCGAATCTATCGCTCTGTGCTCCTGATCGTCCACTGCCCCCTTTGCCCACCGAAAGAAAACGACGGATGACACGTGCGATCAGTAAGGGCCAGATGCACTTGAAACGAACCACGACCTGGATCGGTCTGCCCGTTCAAAGATGGCTCGCCTCCCCTCCCCTGCAACACTTGGGTGTCATGATGTCCAAACGATCCCCCTCGGCCGCAGAAAACATCGTACAGACGCAAAGTCAGTGGCCGCCTACAGCATCCGAGACTGGCCAAGAAGAGGATGGGCTGTGTTCTGACAAGGAGTTTGTATATCAAACGAACCATGATCACTGTACATTTATAAGGTAAAAGAGGTGAAAGCATCCGCCTGCTGCTACTCACACGGCCCTGTAGAAATCAGGTCCAAGCACACGACAGCAAAGAACACGCCTTGGACGCTTCCAATAAAAAAGTATTTGTTGCACCCAAACGATTCATGCACTGCCGAGGTAAGCTTCGGGTGGAGTCCATACGCCCTATTAACCAGTAGTGTAGTGATGCAGATCATCAATGTAGGTTCGGATCGTGGTAAGTTGTACAAAAGCAATGTTCAAACATGCACTGATGCTGCTTAGAATGTGAGTATGAATTGTCCCTGTACCACAACGGACAAGAACAATCCACTCAAACAGGCACACTGCACAAGATCGACAAGCACCTGAGTGCCGATCGACCTCAAGCCGAGGCCGTGCGATTGTAGGCAGCCTTCGTCATTTTAAAATTTCAATTGACATCCTTTCTCTAGTGAAATCCAAGAACCCTTCTCCCTGACCTTTGCCGTCGCCGCCCGATACACAAACACACGACTTCGAGACGGACTGGCCAAGATGGGCCTCTGGACCCCCCAGGCCAAACCCCCCGGTCGCAAACACCTCTCTCCCGCCGGCTTTTCCGTCCTCACGTTCGAAAGCAAGCAGGACACCCAGCATCACGGCATCACCCGGTTCAAGTTGACCAAGGCCGATGAGCAGCGCAAGACGTTTTCGACCTGGTTTCATGTCGAGCTCGTGGTGGACATGAAGGTGATCGAGGCCCTCCCCGACACGGTCCAAAAGTTCCCGTGGGCTTCGACCCTGACAGACCCTATCGCATGTCAAGACCAACCGGATCCCATCCTTCAGGACCCGGCGCAAGTCCAACTCTCTCAGCAGCATTGTGTGGCGGGTGATTATCTGACGCTGTATACCCGAGGCATCGCGCATCCGGTAAGAAAATCCTTTTTTGCATCGCTTGTTTTTTGTAACCTTCTGAAAAAAGGCATGGAAACGATACTGGGCCTCGTTGGAAGGCACACGGTTGATGCTGTATGATTTCACATACAAGGTAACCCGGCATGGGATGATTTGATGGCAGCTAACTCTTTCTAAAGACGACCCGAGAGCCACTGAGCACGATATCGTTGATGCCCTTACGATGGGTGAGTAAGCCTTCTTTGGATGATTGTGAACAGGTCGGCATCGCAAGAAAGATGGGCGTCATGCTGCAGTTTGATCGATTGAAAGCAATCTTTAGTGAAGACGTTCATTTCGATGACGGTGAGCATTTGAATGGAAAAGCGTTCTTTTATTGTGATGATGAAATCAATGCCACTCACTGGCGTCGGGCGTTGACCGCTCATGTCGCAAGTACAGTCAAGTCAGATGAAAATGAAGGGGGGGTCGATTTACGTTTCTTGTGGTAAAAGGAAAAGCAAAAAATTAATTGAATAAAACCCGTATAATTTATTACTTTTTTTTTTTTTTTTTTTTTTTGAAAGAGACGGGGTATGCTTTCTATAAGTTATCTTCTATTTACTACATAGTTTTATTTACAAGGAAGAATAAAAGAATTAAATATTATTTTTTAAAATCAGTTATCAGAGATTCTATAGCGTCAATCGTACCAAAGATAAGACCCACGATGCCCAGCAGGACGATCAGACCACACCACGCAAGTTCATAAATCGGCTTATTGCGAAATCCAGTCAATCGGATGTAGAACACGATAGGGAAAATGAAGATCAAGGCACAGTTAGCAAAGGCACCGATCAAGGCCATCAGGTCATCAAAATGAGGAACCACAGCGCCAATCACTCCAACGACCACCATCACCAGGATACGGATGGTAGCACGGATCAAGAATTCGTTGATCTTTCCAAACCGCTTTACTGTCACGTTCAACATTTCTTCCACGTCCAGTGCAAAAGAAGTCAGCAGGATAGGCGAGGCGGTCAAGACGTGCAGGGTCATGATGACGATCGCAATGATTTTGGGCACACCGTCCGAGATGGAGCTATAGATGGGCGATTGGGCTTGATCGCCATAGATGTAATAACCGGGGACAGCCGAGAGGAAATAAAGAACGGCACAGGTACTGAGGCCGCCCGCGACCGCCTTGGGCCACTGACTGGGCTTCTTCATCGAGGCCTCCACATGAGAATAGACCACGTTACCCCCAAAACTGAACGAGATGGTACTGAGCGCGATCGGAAACTTGTTCCAGATCACCGCGTCATGATGCGCAGGCGCGATGTGCTGCAGATCGATACAGGAAACGACGAGCACGATCAACACCACGATCACGGTCGCCAGAGCCCCACAGGCACTCATCCAGGCCACTTCTTTCATCGACTTGACCAAAATGAAGGGCACCGCGACAATCGCACAGCTGATGATGCCCCACTTGACATTGCCGAGTTCGCCCGACGTGCCCTTGCAGAGTTCGTTCAGGTTGCTTCCCGCAAGGACGGTGTAGAGCACAGGCGCACCGAGCGTGGTCCATGAACTAAAGAAAAAGGTGATCCAGCCACCGATCATACCAAAGCATTCGGTTGCGACCTCTTTATAGGATATCAAACGTCGTTTTCCATTCGCATAGAGACATCGAATAAGAATAATACCCGTATACTATATATCAATCAGTCTTCAACACTCCCTTTCGTAGAAAAAAACGCTTACGATTGACATTGACCAGGCTAGAAAAATAATCAAGATGCCGATCCATCCACCTAAACGAAGTGCGTAGGGAAGACCAAGGGTACCCGTGCCGGCAACCACACAAACCACATTAAAATACGCAAGGAAAGATGAACCGGCATGTTCACGATTCACATCCACAATGCCATGTCTATTGTACTCCAATTCAACCTCTACATGAATGGGTTGATGTGTGTTTTGAATTCAATCGTATGTCTATTTTACCACTGTAGGCATCCTCTCTCTCCTGGAGGTCTCCTCCCTTTTGATCCATCTCAATGGACTCTTTTGACATGATGAATAAGGTTTCAAATGTAAAAAAAAAAAATAAAAAGGAAAAAAAAAAAAAAAAACGGAGAATTTTTTTTTCGGCTCAAGATACTTTTATAAAGACTATTTTTTTTTTGTTATTTCATACTTTTTAGAGCTCTTAGTTTCATTTATGAAATGGGTTATTAATCCAATCATTCAAAAGAAAGGATCCATTTTTAGAAACCATGCCGTACAAAATTTTTTTTTCGTTGGCATACAGAAAAATTAAGGTTTGTACTACTTTCCTGATTTATTCATGGAGTATGAAATGATGGAATGTAACATGGTCGATTCAATACATGAGCTAGACTTGGCTCCCAAAAGCCAATAGAGAATCATACTCGACCTCCTTCGTTTGGAGGTCTGTATTTTTAAAGAATATCTTATTTTGGGGAGCAAATCTATCGAAAGCAATCTCTTCTTGCCAGTGGAGCTTTGGACCATGATTTCAGCAGCGACCTTTTTGTTTTTATCCTTGTAACAATTCAATAAAGTTCAATGGTTCTGGTGTTTGGAATGATGGGATATAGACAGGGAAATAAAGTGCCAGGGAAAAAAAGAAGGATAACGTCATTTTTTATAGCAAATTCTAACCGTTGTTAGCTTAATCAGAAACCTGTGGCTTCAAAGCCTTCAGCAAGGGATATGCCTCGCTCATGTCTGTTGAAATGAGTAAACAGAATGTATGAAATTACGCTATGTTACCTAATTGTACAGATATTTTCTATTTTCACACGATCATCCTCGTCTTATCTAAGGGACGGGCGTAGTTTTTCCTAAAGATATTTACAGATTTCTTACAACCGTGTGAATTATATTCACTATAACAGGCTAAAGATACAAGACTTTGAAATAGTAATGGGCTAAAACAATAGTTACTTTAGACTGAAATAGCAATCATGCAAATATTTAGTTTACAGGCAAATGAATTTACCAGTTAACAAAGTAAATTCAATCTGGAATTCCTATTACTTATTGCGCAGCCAAAAAGAAGGAGGTTGAAGTGCTTTAATAGAGCGTCTGACTACAATCAACCATGGCTGCTGACTTAATTATCAGTTGAAGTTAATGGCTGTTGCTTATAAGGAAATTGAATCCATTAGTTCTTTCAACTTTTGAATAAATATGTATTCTATAAAGGTCTTAGCCTTTTGATATGACATTTTGTAGTCTACTATTTTTATATTAAAACACACCCAATGATGACATAATTCTCTTACACTTGAGCCAAGTGTGAAAGAAACAGACAGATTCATAAAACTGTTTTTATGACCAAGTTGTATATTTTGTTACAAACGTCATCTTTTTTTTTTTTCCTTCCTTCTATACTTTAAATGTCTTGCTTTTAGACATCGAAAATGTAGATATAGAATGTGAGTCTATCGCAACCCAAGATTATTGAGAATATCGCTCTATATGATGCTCATCCTTTTCAATTTCACTGTCAGTCTCGCTTAAACATTTACGATTTAAAGGATGTGGCCAATATAATTAATTTTACCGCTCGTTCTTGAGCTTGGTGCTATTCATTTTAAATATGATAAATACATTTAAACTTTATAGGATTTTTTAAGCAAGCAAACAATGTGAAATATATTAATTTGATTCCTTTTGTAATAAATATATGAACAAGAAACTTATGATGGGTAGAAGGAATAATAAAAAAAATTATTAAACTAAATTGTTACTTGAACATAATTGGATAAAGATCACAATGACTCATTTGCCAATCAAAAGAATGAAGAAGCATTACACAAACTGTTGCATTTTTACTGAGTCCAAAAGTAGCTCTGTATTCTGCTCTTACCAAAATAGGAAAGTAGATTGTTGTAGAAAAATAAAATGGTTTTATAGGCTGCTGGATGGTAAAAGTAAAAAAAAAAAAAAAAAAAAAAAAAAAAAACTATAACAATTTGGTAATACAAGCGCTAAATTACCTTCAGGAGCAAAAGCAGGCCGCCTTTTCTCTTTCAAGTACAGGAAAGGCTATAAACATCTTGGATAAAGTGGAAATACATAAGCAGGTATTCAGGACATGGTTTGCTCATACAAATTTAACTGGTTTTTTCATGCATGCTCTCAGTTTAAATTTGCGAATAATCTTATAAAATAGTGAGTCTAGATGAATAAACGCACTGTATCTACTTTATTAGCTTTGTGGTAGTGAAATCGTTCTAAAGATAGATATATTCAATATAAGCTAAGTATAATCCGTGGAAAAATGTTGTTCGAATAGACTGCTTCTTGAGAGCTATCTGAAGCCTTCATCGTGAAGCATATTATTTTTCAAGCCAGGTTTTACATGGATAGATTGCGATAAAATACCAAGAATACCACTAAAATTACAAAAATAAATATTTTATAAGTTTTATTTATAAATCATTCATAATATTTTGAAACTCTGTCTTGAAAAGAAGCGGTTGCATTATTGTGTGGGTAAGGTACCTTTGGCACTTCTTTTCCTAAAAATTGACAAAGTCTACCCCATCCTTCGCCTAATTCCATCACAAGCAATCTATCAGAAGGTACATGTCTCTTTACCTCCTCAATATGGTCAGTAAATAACTTTTGAACCAGTTTTTCATCTTTCATCTTTTCTTCATCAGCAAGGATACCACCCAAAGCAACTTTGATGGCCATGTCTAATACTTCTTTTGATCTTTCGGATTTTATTTCTTTGCATCGTTGCGACATGGGAGCAATTGTTTTGCATACCGACGCATACCAACTTTCAGGCGTGCGTACTGTCAAGAGTACCTTGGCATCTGGATACTTGACTATCAATTCTTTGTAAAAGGTACAGGTTGGCCAGTCAACAGCTGCATCAAAACCGTCGTAAGACTTGTCCCAATCAATTGCTTCTGAATTTCTAAGAGCTTCTTCAAAAGACTTGAAATCAAGGTTTTCGTTTTCGAAGAAACAGATCATGTGATGTGTATTGTATCTAGAACAGATGAAATAAATAACTGACTCAAACCCAAAGGAAATTCTATTCTATTACCCTAATATATCTAATGCCTCACGCAAGCTATCTGTACCTGTTCGTCCAAATCCTGCGCCAATTACTTGTAAAGGAGCCATATTGGTGTTTTATGAAAGTGAGAAAATAATAAAACTTTTTTTTTTCCACTGGAGCCTTTTTATAGAGATTCAATTGAACGTCGTTCAAGTACGTGTTTGTGTTTTGCTAGCATTGAAGATCATAAAATAAACACAGACTAGCATCATTTATGTTACACAATTAAAATAAAAGTGAGTCACTAGGCAGCAAGGTAAAGTCTCTTTAGCTGAGCATTTTGTTTATCCATATTCGCATGAAAGTGTGCATACTACACAGAGTTTTTGAAACAGTTTTGCAACACTACAGAATAAACAATGTATCATCCAATAGAGGTCATATCCTAACTTTTTCAAAACGGAAAGTCGGTTAAGTGCTCCGGGCTAACGAGAGAAAGGCCATAGTGGGATTGTTTATGTGCATATGCCACTTTTTGGATCCTCGAATTTCAATGTTGCATTTATGTTCTTCTAATAGTCCAAATAGTATTCTTAGAGCAAAAACCTCACAAATTAAGATGAAAATTATAAACGGCAATAGATAAAAATCTTTTATTAATAGTTCTATTCACTATATTTCCAGAAATGTATGATACAGTCTTCTGCATAAGAAATTTTCAATTCAATCCAGTTTATACAGCAAATGTCGAAGACGAATATTGTCAACTGTGCAAATTACCAGAAACAGGGCAGCATATGCTCTTTACGTGCATCCAAAAATAAGTCTTGTGGAAAGCAGCTTTCAAGAAATACTTGCCAAGTCCTAAATATCTTCACTCCAAGTTTTCAATTGTCACGTTTTATATTATCACAACAAGTTTACAATATATGTTTTTTTTATCACATTCATCCAATTTGCATGGAAAGCTCTGGTAACAATTCTTTGAAGATGCCTCTGTCTTGGACGAGGTTGTCATCAATCAAACCCAGAAAGAATGATTGGAACTATCTGCTTACAATTTTCTATGTTAATATCTCTTGTATCTATGTGACAAATCACCGTCTCATACACTTGCAACTTGGAAATTAACCATTCTAAAGAGCTGAACATATAACACCAATTGATGGTAATTTTATGATAATACATGATGCTTAGTGCTCAATATTGTGGGGGTTCTGAAGCATATATTTTGAGTTAATCCAAATGATGTATAAAAGAATTCACCACGTATTTCGCAATATGGCGCCTTGTATTACAGTGTATAAAGTAATACATAAAAAACTTAATAGATTGCCTCTCTTACTTTTAACCCTGCAGCTTTTACAATGTACGAAACTCATTTTATGAATAAGCAAAAAAACTAGTATGGTTGAAAGTGAGAGTAGTCTGAAAGATTTATAGTTCTCTTTTATCAACTTAATAATTGCTTGTGATGAGTATGCTGAGCGCAGGCTTAAGAGAAAGTATGTACTCTAGATTCGCATTAAAGGAGCGTTCTTTTCCGTATTAATAAACACAAAAATAACTTTGTACTAATATTCACTAGTTTAGTTTTATTGCCCTCAGAACTATGAAAAAATCTCACAGAATTCTAAATAGGTACTTATTTGCATTGAACAATAAAAGTGTCTAGTATTTATATCGGATAAAGTCTTCCCTCCTTTTCCTTTATTCCTAATTAGCACTGCAAACTCACATACTAAGACTCTCTAAAGCATTAATCCTCGGTAAGTCCAATAAAACATTACAATATCCTTAGAAAAACTAAATCACACTGCTAAAGAAATATTCTATAACGGTATTAAGCATATCATATCACTGCACGGTTCATTTTGACTTTTTTTATGCAGATTTGTTACTGTGTAATTATTTGAGGACCCTTAAATATATAATCTTATTAGGTAAATACTGAATTGAGATACAAAACAACAGCTATATAGTATACTTTGTTTATAAATGATATCACTTGAATAACTTACAGCAAGTTTTTCAATAAAGAGTGTAATTAACCTTTTTTAATAGATTATCCTGTAATGTTCCTTGCGAAACAAACAGATCTCTAAACACTATCAGTTCACATTGTAACCCAAATCGCATTTTCTGATTTGTAATGTTGACATAAAATATTAATGGCCGGATACACAATAGTCCATTTAACAGCAAGCATGGCTCAATTGCTTTAAAACAAGGAATGGCAAAATACAGGAATATGCTTCTATAGGCTATAGCCACACCAAATAAATTTTGGGAAATAAAATTTTGAAAAGATATGGCATGTAAGTTCAAGACCAATTAATACGTGTATACCTAAGTTTGGGATTTCAAGTTTTGAGAAAAGGAAGGTTCAGATGTTTATTTTAATAATGTATATATAAAATCATTTTCACTATTCTGATATGCCGCTTTTAGCTTTGATAACTGCTTCACATTGCTTTTTCATGCTTCGAACTAATCGGTCGGCAAAATCATCATCCAGTCTTGCCTATCCTTCTTGTAGTGCCTCCTTCAATTGCTTCAGTTTTTTGTTGAAAACCTTTCCCTCTCAATTCGCCTTTCAAGAGCATTCCAAACATGCTCAATGGGACTCAAATCAGGGATTTGAGCAGTCCAGTACTCAAAACCCTCTAATTTGGTGGGTCTCCTTCCATCATCGAGCATAACCACCTCTATGACAGGAAGCTCCATCCTCTTGGAAGATAAAATCCCTCTCCTGATGCAACATGATATTTGTAAACCAAGGATGGAACCTATTGGCCAAAATATTGATATATGTTTCTTAGTCTACGGAGCTGGTATCAATAATTTCTAAAGGTCCGAAACCTCCTCCCCAAGAGCATCCCCAAACCATAGTACCACCTCTACCCCCACTTAACTGTGGATATTATATTTCTTTCGTCATAACGCCCTCCTTCCTGCACACTCTTTTGCTGCGATTACTACTTTCTACACAAAAGTGCGATTCATCAAACTGGACAACATTTCTCCATTGGTCTTTGGTTCAATTGATGTGCTCCTTCGTCCAGTGAAGCCTACTTTTGCGGTGTCTTGCAGTCAATCTAGGCTTATGAGCTGCTCTGTATGATTTGAAGTCAAGTCGATCGACATACGATCGAAGAGTTTCTATGCTAACAAGAACATCTAGCTTTGCTAATTCCATATTTATTTCTTTATAAGAGGCAAAAGAATCCTCTGTGATTATCCTCTCTGGTTATTCTCTTCAAGCGTCTTTCAGTTCTTTCATTTATTTTCAGTGGTCGTCTATTTTGCTTGTGAGGTAAAGGGCTGCCATAACCATTAATCCCTGCTTTAGTAAGTAATTGTTATATAAAAACCTAAAAAAGGCGTTTTTTTTTTTTTTTTTTTTTTTTTTTTTTTTTTTTTTTTTTGGCTTGCTTTGCAAAATAACTAACAATATGTAAAAAAAGCAATTTAACGACGTATCATCATCAAAGCTCACTAGCTAGCAGTTATGCATCAACTTACTTTGCACTTTGCAAACTTTCAATTTTTTTTCTCTGTTAATGGCTGTGAATGTTTAGATATATCCCCGCTAAACAATACTTGTTACACTCACTCACATCTAGAAAAGCTACTGACAAAATGTGTTCAACTCCTAGACCTTTTTTTGCTATTCATATTCTTTCCAATATTTGTCATAACTCATTTAGCATGTTGCTGAAGAGGACGACTTTTTTAGGTTCCTTAATATATATTGCTCATTTTTATTTCTCAACCGTTTCAATTCGCAATTGTCTCTTGCCAAAACTATTTTTGAATAATGCAGTGCAGGATATAAAAACATGCAAACAATAGTGCTAGGTGCATTAAGGTCTCATAAGGATGAGCATTAGATTTTACTCAAGTCTAGTGAAGCAAATGCTAAGTAGTTATCGGCGGTTGGTGAGAGCCTACTGAATTTTCAATTTTTAATGATCATACACTAAATGTGCATATCTTGTATGCTCAAAAAATAAAAATGGCTTTTAGGAGCAATGTCATGTTGAAATTAATCTTTCACTTTTGTAATGAAATTTTATTAGGTACAGATAAATAGTGTTTTATATGAAAGAAATGTTAGAACAGCTAGATAGGGTGCTGCAATCAAGATGCTTTTTTAAACTAAACCTAAACTGTCCAGACCAGTTTAACTTCAATAAAGAGTTAAAAATTTCCTTTAGGATCAAGTGAATAAATAAGCAAGGCAGTATAAATGAATGAACGGGGTCAATATTTTGTCGGCTTAATTGAAAAAAGAAGAATCCGTGTGGATATTGAAGAGAAAAGATAATTAAAATAGTTACACCCCTAAGCTTCAACAAGCATTGATCTAATCTTATCAGCCGCAACAGCTTCGCCATGAAATCCACTCGAACCTTCCTACTCATCAACCTTCAAATGGCAGAATTAGATTCACAGGTGGTCTCATCTGGCGAATCAAAGAGAATGAATCATGTCTAACAGACAGTTGAATACTTTTCGTTTCCATCACCATCCTCTTCATAGCAGCATGGACTCCCTATCTATCATTGTCGTACACCAAATGGTCAGCATTTCTTTGGCTGTACCAAGGTGTACATTATGTGTCGGGTTCACAACAGCAAACATGACAGGATCAAACTGTATGAACCAAAGAAGCTCATAATATTTTGCGCCATGCAAAAAAGCGTGCTTTGTTGGTTTCTATTGGTTTTTGAATCCATTCCCTAGCTGCTTGCTTGTGGCTTACGTCTATATGAAGGGATCCATGACGGTGCATCCAATCTTTTGAAACCTCTGCATGTATTATCACAATTGAGATAAGTGGCTGTAGCTGTACTTTTTCAAAAAGAAGCATGACGTCTTTCATAAAAAATGATGTAGTGATGTTGAAACATGCAGATTCAAAACATGAAGTCAACGCATGTAAGGTTCAAGTACTCTATCTGTAAAGAGCTTTTTAATTTACAAAAAAGACAATACTAGACTTTTATTATTGTATGTATAGGAAACAATATATTAAAAGTTATAATGGATTTAGTTTTCCAAAGTGAAAGCAAGACCGAGCTTGTGAGCGTTTTCATTGAGACGAGTGGTATCAATGGAAGCACCAAGGTTAACCTTGACACCAGGACGAAGAGATTGAGTGTAACTAAACGAATTATGAGTAAAGAAGGACAGAATGAAATGTATAAAACTTACGCAAGACCGAGGACACCAGAGTTGGAGATCTTGGCCTTAACAAAGGCAGAGGAGTCCAACTTGAGCTTGGCACCGACTTCAAGAGCAACGGCGTTGGAACCCTTAGAGTCCCAAGAGGCCTTACCAGAAGCTTCAAGGTCACTGTTGACACGGTGGTAGTAAGAAGCAGCATATTGGCTCAAGTTGTTGGTGGCGTGAACAGCAACACCATATTCAAGAGCAGAGTAGCCAAGAGCGGCATTGTAACGACCAATCTGCAGATGACATATTTTAGTTTACAAAATGATCAGTCATACTTTTTTTTATTTACCTTGCCATCCAAAACATTGTAGGCTACTTCAGCACCAGCAAGGAAACCATTTTGACCAAAGACAGAGTTAACACTAAAGTTGGTCTACCACAAGCGTTAGGCTCCTTTTCTTTAAATTTCCCCTTTTTTCTCTTTACCTTGAAGACATCGAGGGTAGCAACAGTGTGAACATTGGGCTTCTTGTAGGTAGCGTTGATCTTGGCAGCCTTTTCATTAACGGAAGGAAGGAGAGAAGTTAAGAGTTCGAGCTTGAGCCCCTCTATTGTTTCCTGTTAACAACCTAACGTTCTCTTTCACTACAATAAAACTTACTGGCAAGGTTGTTTTCCAACTCAATCTTTCCGTTCAAATGGTTGGAAGTAGTCCAGGCTTCAGTGAATGTAAGACCGTTCTTCTTGTCAGCATACTTGGTTTCAAGATCACCAACAATGGTACCGCTCTTGTTATCACGTTGACCATTTACCTTGAAGGTCTATAGACAACAAGTCAGAATTCGCGTGTTTGTGTAAATATTTTTCGAACTTACAACACCGTTAGGAGCAGTGGTCTTGACTTCGAGCTTGACACCACCAACAGGGTAGTCCTTGGACAAAAGGTCCTTGGCAGACTTGCCGATATCATTGAAAGCAACTGAAATAGAAAAAAAAGGTGAACATTCTACGCCTTTTTTACATTAGACAAAACTTACCAGGAACAGACATCTTTTGGTGTAGATTATAAAAGAAAAAGTTTAGTTATTGGTTCTAGAACGGGAAAATACTGTGAAAAGGTCGACTGGTTTTGTTACCTTTTAAAATAAGTTTCTTAAAGTAGAATAAAAAAAAAAACCATTGTGAGCAGGGGCAAAAATCCAGCGGACAATCAAACGAGCATGGGTTTAAAACTTTGGGGAAGAGTCATGGATCATGAAGTGTCTTTCAGGCCAGGTGCCTTTTACCCCATTTATTGTCATTGTTTCTTTTGTGTCCAAGAATAAGCACAATGATGTATTAAGGATTGTGATGAATACATTTGGTCTTTTAAATTGCAGTATGTGTTTTTCATATTACACTATTTTATGCGGCAATCGCGTCATTTATAGATTTAATAAAGCAATATTGGATCTTACAAGAATATAAAAAAATTAGGAAAAGTGTATAACGAATGCTATTTATTGATAAATAATGTTACAAGTCTAATGCTTAAGTTTCTTTTGCTTGGTAATGGCTGCTCTAAGTTGCTTTTGCTTTTCAAACAAACTACGTTTTGATTTTGAAACAACGGATTGTTTGTGTGCAATCATCATAAAGTTCTTATTTCTAGCCTTTTCACGGTTAGTCGTACTTCCTCTATCCTTCTTGCCCTTATTTGATCCAAACTTCTCACGGCCTTCACGACCTTCTTGAATAGATGCCATTCTTTGTTGATAATCTTGTTTGGTCTTCTTACGAGGTCCAAGAATGGTGGACTCGTTTACTTCGGATTCGTTTTGACCTTCATCGAAACCACGTTTCTTTCCTTGAGCAACCTCAATTTCCTTGTTGGTTCGAAGTTCATTCAGACGAGCAAAATCAGCAGGTGTCAAGATACGTGTAGTAGCCAACTTGAGTTTGGCTTCTTGCTTGACCTTCTCTTCTGCTTCACGAGCTCTAACAGCTTCCAGCAATTTCTGACGCTGTTCATCAGTGATCTCTGAGCGATCCTCTGCTTCTTGCATCTTCTTCAATTGACGTTTACCAATACGACGAGCCTTGATAATTTCACCATTTTCTCCAAGTTTGTATTGCACCTTCTTTTTCTTTTCATCTTCTTCCTTGTCTTCTTCCTTGTTATCCTCCTTTTCATCATCATCCAAAGCAACATTAACAAAGTCTTCATCATCACTTGGAAGGTTAATCCAGCCTTCTTCGTCGCTTTCTTCTTCTGAATCTTCCTCGACTTCCCACTCTGCCCAATCATCTTCTTTGGCTTCTTGATCAAGAAGTTCAAGTCCATCCAAAGCATCGACATTGTTACCCAATTGACCATATTGAGCAGCTCTGACACTTCCATCCTTCAAACGAATAGAAGCTGACTTGCCACGATCCTTACGCAAGAGCATTTCAGGATTGATCTCACGGAAAAGGGCAATCAAGGAACGTGCGGCCATCAAGACACCCTTATCACGATGCTGCTTGTACTGTGTTAAATCTTGCAACAGGGTAGCATCGATCGCTAACGGTTGTCGAACACAGATTTCACGAATACCATTGATACCGACTGCCATCACTTCGTTAGCCACACGATCTGTCACAAAGTTGTTTGCGATCGCCTTCAGGACAGGCTCGAGTACATCAGGAGGGACCAAGGAGTGAGAGGCTTGAGCGGCACAGACAAGGACCATGGTAACATCACGTTGTGTGGGTTGCAAGTATTTGATCAAGAGTGGATAGAAGCCAAGGATGGTCAGTTGATGAATACCAACCACACGCGAGACAAGGTTCATCTTCATCAATCGTACTTCCCATCGATCTTCCTTGGTGTTGAGTTTGGAATATAATTTTTCGGCAAAACCTTGAGGGTCATTGATAAGGTGGAGAGCAGAGAAATTGAAGTTCTCGGCCTTTTCTTTGGATTTGGATTTTCTCTTGATTTTCTTTTTGGCAGCTTCTAACTTGCGATCTTTTGCCTTGGTCTTTTTGCTGTGTAAGTTGGCCATTTGCATCTTTTTCAAATCGGGAATCTATCACAAACAAGATCAACACTCTATCCTCCCCCTTTATTTCTTTCCCTTACATCATCATCGTCCTCATCTTCTTCATTATGTTCATTACTATTCAAAAAGAATTTAACTGCAGTCACTGAAATCTTTGTCACAGGAGAGAAGCAGGCTTCAGCAATCACATTGACTGTTTTGGCATCGTTCCAAACATTTTTATGATATAAATCAATGCATACATCCACACTCTTTTTAGCAGCAATCGCATTTTCATCACTATTTCCAGTTGTAGCTGATTCCAACATGGTAAACATAAAGGATTGCAGGGTCTTGTTCAATTTGTTATTTTTCACTTTGGCATTTGAATTCTTGATATCATTAACAATGTGACTGTAAAGCATCTCTCTCAGTTGTTTATCTCTACATTTAAATAAGGTAAAGAATAAGGGCAAAAGTCTACACCACCACATGTTAGTCATTATATCCTTTGCCATTTTACATTTCTTATAGTTTACCGAGTGTTATCCAAAATGCCTTTGTTTCTTAAAAGAATAAGTGCTTGCACCAGACTTTTTCTTACTTCAGGATGAAGTGACATGCAGTGTTCTTGTAGTAAATCGACAATTTGTTGAGGGAAATCCTTTGTAATCTCTGTATAGCATTGAGCCACTTGACTAATGAATGTAACCAATTCCGAAAGTTCCTTTGATTCTTCGTCTGGCTTTAAGCAAAAGATAGATAGTGTGGATTGAAAGTGTCGCCACTGCTGAAGGAATTCAGCTTCATAAGACTTGGGATCACGCTTTATCAAGTTTTGAAGTTGAGGCAAGTGAGTAGGCAAAAGTGCAGCTCTGTTACGTTTTCCCATAATGTATAGATCTAGGAAAAAAAAAAAAATAAAGGGCAAATCACTGAATAAATGCAAATAATAAGCCGCAAAAAGATACAAGCAGTCACGGACGTCGAATTAGCAGCCAAACAAATAAATAAGTATAGATAGTATATTTTCCAGCTTGTTATCAATTGCTTTCATTCTTTAAACTGATGCTAATCCCAACAGAAAATTAAGTAGTTTCTTATTATTTTCTTCTACAAAGATCTTCTTTTCCTTTAAACAATATAAAAACAGAGAGTCATACCAAGAATAAAGACTTGAAATATAGTACAACAGGTTGGTTTTGGCGTTTTGAGAAAAATAAATGTCATAAATCTACTATGTATCTATCAGTTCAAGCCAAAGCATTTGTCATTTTCAAAAAATCAAACTGGCGGGTTTGAAAGTCTTATTTTGCCAGTTTTTCATACAAGAATATTGCTTTTTATTGAGAAAAAGACGTTTGTTTGAATAATTTATGTTTAAGACAGTAATTTGTTGTAGCAGTTAACAATTTGACGTTTAGAGTGAATAGAAAAGGCATAAAAATTATCAATAGGTATATTATTTCAAGCTTCGGCGATTCTGCTTGACAAATTTTCCTCAGTTATCAATCTTTGACACCTCAGTTTTTCCTTTACTATAGACTAAGACCGCTCAACAGGATTCGATTCAAGCGAATAAGAGGGTAGGTGCATCATTTTGTAACCCCTACTTTCAATTTTTCAAGCCATTGGCCTGCTTAATGGATTGAATGATCATTCATAGCAATGTTACTTCCCTTTAGGCTTTCATCAAGAAGTTCATTTATAAGTTTGACAAAGTGAACAGTGGCTGTCCTTCCAGTCAACTAGTAAACACAAGAAGATCCTTTTCAGGAGTGATTACACAAGCTCTTTTACCATCTATGTAGCGGCAATACGATTTCATATGTGCCAGAAAAAACAAACAGAAAGATGAATTTGTACATTTCGTATAATTTGGATACAAGAATGACGGTGCAAATGAAGGACTTGGAAAATATGTTTCTGAAAGCAAACATTTTCAAGACAAAACAAAGTTGGTTTTAAATGATAAAAGCCAACTTAATAGTCTAATTAAGACTATATAAGATTTCAGCATTAGAGTGTCTTTTTTGTTAATTCAAGATAAAAAGAAAGCCTTTTTTTTTATTCTTATTACTAGCTTTGCTTCAAGGCCCTCAAGCTTGAGTTATATACCATGCGTCTCTGTGACAATGGACTATACGTGTTAGAACACCTAAAAAACTTTGGGTTTCCAATGAAGATAGCATTCCTTGCTGATCTAAACGAATTGATTGATGTATTATCAATTTTATGCGCACTGTTCTTAGTAACAAACGAAAAATATAATGGTGTATTAATTGAAAAAAGCAAATGGGAAAATTTTCATCAAATTCTTCATGTTGCTCAACATATTGTCTGCCGTGGATACGAGAAGTATTCATGCCGCCCATCACTGAAAGCACTAATTGAAAGAATGATCATATTAATAAAGTTAATTGTTACTGTAACTGATCATTGATTTATGCAGCCGGTCGCGCTGTATATTTGGAAACGACACTTTGTTCTAACTTAAAATGATAGTATGCTCTAACAGGAATCGACAAGTAAAGTTTTGTTTTTCGACATTTTTTTTGTAAACAAGTGGTTTTATTTTCATTTATAAAATGTAATAGGGGTCACGCATCTGAGAGCGGTGTGAACTAAAGGAAACAAAGTGTAAGCAATTAAGAATGCCTATCAAGGTTGAGTCTGCCTCTTTTGAGAGTGGCAGACTGCGACATGGCACTAGTGATCCGTTTTTTTATCAATAAAAGGAAAGCCATCAATGGTAAATCTTCAATAGGCACGCCAGATAACGGAGAGCATACAGCAACTGAGGATCCAGAGATTAGTGTATTTTTCGACACTTATTGTTCAATTACTGACATTTAAATCCTTCAACTGACAATTACCTTTTCTGTAACTGCCAATAATATTTTACCGAAACGACAAAATCCACCGTACTGGTTGTATTAAACAATTGTCAAAAGATTAAGAGCTTCTATTTAAAAAACTTCTTAGTTTTATCATTTCTGTTCTGTCATTTTTTGGTTCTTAAAAATGTTCCTGCAAAAATTGAGAATTTATAAAACGGCGTTAGCGGCACTTGAATAAACGCTTTTTACAAAAAAATTAAAAAATAAAGCAAAGACATATACAAAGAAAAAATAAAGAGTGAAGACATATTGCTTTCTTTCTTCGCTTTATTATTATCAATATGAAAGACTACGTGGAAGAAAACGAGCAATGCTTTTGCCCACCTCTTTGGAGACAAAGAAGATTGTTTATACTTGATATTCTGAGGCAATTTCAAGTTCAATCAGTAAAAAAAAGCTATTCAATGTCATTAAGATTTTTTTTAAATAAAGAAAAACGCCTAGGTTTTGGATTATGGTTGTGGGGAAGCATCAGTTCTTTCGTTCTTGATTCCTTCTTCGGAAAGTGATGGCATCAAGAAAATGGCAGGAATTGACATTTGTAGTCAAGTTTTAGAGGAGGCTATTGAGGCTTGTCTACCTTGGCCTTCTGACTATAAGCAAAAAAGGATACATCCACTTGAAATTGATATTTACAAAGGTAGCAAGTTATACGTTATTTCAATTAAATGTTGTTAATAAATACATATAGGATCTGTTGGTGTACCAGATGATCGCCTAAAGGCATATGAAGCCATTGTATGCAGTGAAGTAATTGAACATCTTTATGAAGAGGACCTGAAACCATTCTTTGAAGTTACTTTGGGTTTTTATAGACCACGCATACTCATCGTAACCACCCCAAATTGTGAATATAACGTCAATTTTCCAGATCTTCAGTATGGAACAGAAAAAGCAATATTTCGACACGATGATCATAAATTTGAGTGGACACGCCAGCAGTTTCAAAATTGGTAAAGTAGATAAAAAAAAAATACACAAATCGATGTTAATTATAAATAGGTGTTTAGAAGGAGCAACAAAATATGATTATGAAATGAAACTGCATGGAATAGGTCTTTTAAATAATAAACAAGACAATTTAGAGAACGGACACTGTACACAAGCATGTATATTTATAAGGCGTGGCAATGACAGTATAAATACAGGAAGCGCAGGTGAAAGACATGAACTGTTGAAACATATTGAATTTCCTTATTATGATGAGCCGCCTAAATCAGAAGAGGAAATTTTGCAAGAAATACATTCATTCATTGAAGTGTTATGTAAAGCAGACTATTATGCTCACACGGAAAGAAATCATCGTCAACCAAAGAAGAGCGAGGACACATTTGACCTTGATGCTACAGTCGATTGGAATACATTTGATATAAAAGAAAAGGAATATTTATTTATTACCAAAGACGTACATGAGGATAATAAACAACAACAAATTTTTACGATAACACCACTAGAAATACCAATCCTTCATATATGGGACATATCAAGGATCCGTCAACTGTGCAAGACGATAGAAAGATTAAAAGAGTTGCTGGCAATCAACCAAGATACTGTAATATATACAATAGATAAAGATAGATTAATTGTAAATAAGGCTTATGAAGTAACAGAAGATTAATAAAACAATTTTTTATTATTATTACAGTAAATCGACATTCACACTCTTTAATGCATTCACAGCCCAAGTTGGATACTTTGACTTGTCACCAAAATATCCGTTAAAGAACTCCTTGATCCATTCAGGGAATACATCTTTCTTGATTGCTTCTCTCATTTCACGCATCAATCTCAATTGAAAAGCTATGTTATGAATAGATACAAGATGGCAGCCCACAGTGTCTTTTGTTATTATATTTAGATGAGTGTAGGATCGTGTATAGTTTTTACAGGTTGAGCAATCACAGCCTTCTTCAATGGGTCCAAAGTCAGTTGCATATTTCCCTGATTTTAATGAAACAACGCCCTTCATGGTTAAAGCATTACCAAATCGCTATTAAAAAGAAATTGCTATCAGCTGTCAATCTGTAATAAAATTCTACACTTACAGCTGTTCTTGTTGGAAAGACACAATCAAACATATCCACACCTAAAGCAACACAGACAACTAAATCTTCAGCGTATCTGCATAATAAATATCAGTTCATATTCTTTTCTTCTTTACTTTTATATCTTTACCCAACACCCATACAATAAATGGGTTTATTCTTTGGTAGCATATCTGTGCAGGATGTGACACTAAAATGATATCAATCAGTTTCTTTTTCATTCGCCTGTCTTCATCAACTTACACTCTCCAAAAAACGTCCTTTTCTTCACCTCCACTTAACCCACCTACTGCATATCCGGGTGTATCTCTCTTGACCATCTCTTCTATACATTTCTTTCTCAAATCAAGATCTAAACCACCCTGAATGATAGCAAACAGATTTTGAGTGTCTGGGTTCTTGTGTGCCTTAATACATCGATCAAGCCATCGAATCGATCTCCACATGGCTTCTTCTACACGGGGTCCTGTCGTTAAGGAAGAGATGACATCGTCCAATTGCATCATGATATCAGCACCAATTGTATTTTGAAGTTCCATTGAATGTTCTGGTGTAAGCATCATCAGTGAACCATCGTGAGGTGATTGGAATTCAACGCCCTCCTCGGTTATTTTGGCGAGTTTTAAGAGTGAAACCATTTGAAATCCACCACTGTCCTATAAAAATCGTTATCAATACACACATACAGGATTGGCCTTCTTTCTTATTACCGTTAAAAGATTTCGTCTCCAACTTTGAAACTTGTGTGCTCCACCAATAAGATCCAAAGTTTCCTTTCCTGGTTTCAGCCCCTAGGAACATGTAAGCACAAAAATAATAATAACAATATAGTATTTTACAAGGTGATAGGTATTATTTAACATAATTTGACAGTTCAATTCTTCAAGCTGGTCGGGTAACATACCCTTCATGGTACCTTGAGTACCAACAGGCATAAATACAGGTGTATCCACTGGACCGTGGGGTAAAGTCAAGTTGGAGACTCTAGCTTTTGTAGTAGAACATTTAGCTATAGTTTCAAAAGTAAGCGCACTCTTCATATTAGACAGTAAACAAGAGTTGTTTTTAAGTTGATTTAGTATTGACAGAGACACTTCTGGAGAAAAGAAAAAGTGTAGTTTTTCCCCCCTTTTTTTCGAAAAAAAAAAGTTGACAGACAGTGGCTGTCACAGTTAAAGTCACAGACTCAAGTTGGAATATGATCCCAAAGATTAATGTAGCTTGGGTAAACTGAGTAAACGTATACATACTATCCGAGTTAGATTATCTTTGTACAGTCATATGTTTTCATATACCTGAAAGAGATAGTTAAATGTTTATTGAATAAGCGCAAGAACGACGAAATAAAACACAATTTAGGGGCCTATGTGAGATAAAAAAAGGTAGAGACCTCTTACAAATCTTCCTTTGAGAATCAAATAATATATTTAATCATAATATGTATCAACAGCCTTTATTAAGTTGTCTATTAAACTTGTGTGATATCTGAAAGAGAATCTCTTTGAACAACCATATATTGCAGCAGTCACAACTTTTAACAACTTACTGTATTTCCACTTCAATTTCGACCAAATCGGCAACTAAATTCGACCAATAAAAAATAAATTATGACCAAGAGTGACGTCTCATTTCGACCAAATGAACTTGCTTATTTCGTCCATTTGTGTACCTTTATTTCGACTAAATTAGAAAGAACTTTTCGACTAAAAATAAAAATAAGTTCGACCAAGCTGCAATGAGTTTTCAACTAAAATTCCTTTTATTAATTTTTTGTTAATGAGTGAATCTGGCGACGTCTACGAGTTTAATGATCAAAACAAATTTCAAATGTATGAAGTTTTCAATACAGAAGTCTCAAATCAAGTTCAAGAGCCACAAGTTAACATAGTGGAAGAAAAAAGAGCTAAGAAGAAAACTAACAGACGGCAGTATCAGAATTACACAAAGAAAACGACAGGGCTATCCAGACGTATATGTTTACTCCTCTTAGTTACAGCAAGGTTGGAGAGAAGTATGGTATACCTGTATCTACCTTGAAGTCTTGGGTTAAAGCAGCAAAAGAAGCATCCAAAAAAGAAAAGACTTTAGAAGTAGATGATGCTATTGAAGAGCAGCCAAAAAAGAATCAGCACCTTCGCAAGCTAGAGAAAGAGCATACGAAGTTTTTGGAAGAATTCATTGATAATAACCCGGTAGTCACGCTAGATCAAATGGTTGACGCCCTCAGTGATAAATTTGAGGGCTTGAGTATTTCTAAATCTGGCGTGGATAAACACCTGAAAGAAAGCTGCTCTTACACGTTAAAGAGAATTACAAAGATTCCTGCCAAACGAAATTCTCCTGACGTTATTGAACTGAGATTTAGAGCTGTTGAGGCGTGGATTAAAGACTCCAATATCAGTTTTATGCAAAACTGTATTTTCATTGATGAAGCTGGATTCAACCTTCATACTGTAAGAAGTCAGGGCAGATCAAAGAAAGGTGAGCCTGCAAAGGTTGTAGTAGCAACCACCAGGGGACCGTCAGTTTCCATACTAGGCGCAATTTGTTCCCTTGGTGTCATCAATGTTGGGCTGAAGGTAACTAAAGCTGGTACAAAGTGGAAAGAGTTCATGGCATTTCTTATACACGTCATGGGTGTCCTTGATAAACACAACTTGAAGGGTTGCAATTTAGTCATGGATAATGCACCTATCCATAAACCTGAAAAGATCACAGAGGAGGTCAGCAAGAGGGGATATAGAATAATATACCTTCCACCTTACTCCCCTTTCTTAAATCCAATAGAAGAGTTTTGGGCCAAGGTAAAGACACTTGTTCGCAGATCTCCAATGACAGATCGCGATAACTTGGTAGCAAGGATAAGAGAGGCTGCAGAGCAAGTGACTCCTGAGGACTGTCAAGGCTGGATTAGGCACGCCGAATCCTTCTTTGAGCGTTGTTTAAATAAAGAAGAACTTCTTTAGTTCGACCATGCAGTTGAAAGCCCATTGCAGCTTGGTCGAACTTATTTTTATTTTTAGTCGAAAAGTTCTTTCTAATTTAGTCGAAATAAAGGTACACAAATGGACGAAATAAGCAAGTTCATTTGGTCGAAATGAGACGTCACTTTTGGTCATAATTTATTTTTTATTGGTCGAATTTAGTTGCCGATTTGGTCGAAATTGAAGTGGAAATACAGTAATGGAAGGCCTTTTTTGTTATTCTCCTTTTTTTTAATAGTTGCTTCATATGATTCAGATGCTTCACTTGAAGATAAGCATTCTGATACTGACAGATTGGTTAGTTTTTACAGCTTTTGTTTCACGATACTCACACGTGAAGTATCGCGTCTCCTTTGGCAAATTTCGATCATCACAAGGCCATATTCGGTACATTGGCAATGCTCAAAACTATAGCTGATGATTATGCTTTTGCCTCTGCCAAAAAATTCACAAAGGTTAAAGTTTTTTTTATTCATGCGGCAGATAAAACTTAATACTATATAAAAATGGCATAACTTCAACTGCAAGGGAAAAAAAAATCAGACGCGCAGCTTCATTTTTGGAGCACTTCTTATAAGAAAGAAAGCGTGTTTAAACTTTGGAGATAATCATCTCTATTTATAAAGCCAGACTTTCAAAACAGAAAAGACTTTGTACTGAAGTTGATTCAGTTCTGTTGGAAGATCAAGGTAAGATACGATATCACATGCAAAAGCACTAATAGCATTGTTGAAATAGTGTACGCTTGAAGAATCAATATCAAGAATTGCGTCTCTCAGGTATAGCTCTGAATAACCCAAACTCATGGGCGAATTAATTGGACCAATTATTTTTAAACTGACCAAAAAAAGAGGATAGCCATGGAATGTCTGCTTTAGGCCGCGTTTATTCCCTTCCTATCCTTAATTTTTTTTCTTATTATCCTTCATTGCTTTTATGTGCTATTCTCTTTTTATATACCATGCTTTAATTCATAATTATTCGTAAGACATATTAGAAAATTGAGCATTTGATTTATGGTTAAGGAAGAAGTTTCTAGAAGAGTCTAACAATGGATTTTATTGGAGCAGATTACGACAAAATGCCTTTTTTTTTTTTTTTTTTTTTTTTTGGTTATCAAAGCACGGGAGAGGCAAGTGATATCTATATCAGCTACAAATGTACTGAAGCTATAATGAGTGGTTAAAGACGAACAGAAATTTATCTATCAGAATTTTTATATTAAAGGAAACAATAAAAACAATAAAAAGCAACTTTGAAGTAAAATTGCTCAAGTACTGACGACATTGTAATGCAGCAAAGATGCCATCTTCACTGACAAGCTTATCTATGCACCTTCTGTTGTAAGGGATTTTATCAAGAAAAGAGGCTCCTAGTGCCTCTATCTTCCTCTTTACGCTTCTTTCCTGAGCCCCATCAATGAGCTTTAGCTAAATGTCAAAAACAGCATTCAGCACCATGCTCCAAGAGTAAATGTTGTGTCGATAGGAATAATTGTTTCTTCAATCGAAAAAGCCAGGTACTCTCTGACTGCCAAGGCTGGATTTGACATTCTTAGCTTTTTTTGAGTGTTGTAAGAGCATGAAGAGTATACTTTGATTGACAGTAAACAAGGAAAGTTTTGTAACCGAAAAGTTTATGCAAGATGGATGAATTCCCTGAGCTCAGCCTGATTGAACAGCTCTGGTCTGTAGTTGAAAGTAAAATCAAAAGAGAAAGACTTCTGAAAGAGAAGACTCTGAACTTAAGTGTCCGTTTGAGGACCTTAAATGGTTTGCCACTATTCGAATTTAAGTTTCAAAGCTTGTTTTAATAAAGATCCTTTGTAAATGATCGTATAGTTCTGCAATCATATTATATTTGATATGCGAAATTGAGTTAAGTAAACTTGCAACTTAAAAATTTTTATTTGTGCAGAGTGGAAATTTCAACTACGCAACTGTTTTCTGAATGTATGCAATCAATTCTCTAAAAGGATGTAAACCCAAATCAAAACATACTTAAGGCAATGATAAATGTTAGAGCCAAATACTCAAAAGAGATGTAAGACATGTCCATTTCTCGCTCGTCACACATAGTATTCTACAATCAAAAGTATTCCTTTTGAAAGCATGGTGTGACTAAAAAGCGAATGTACAAAGGTATACTCACATCATACACAGTAGTCTTCTGTACATTCGATGTAGCTACTGCTGTCAATTTCAATCATTGAAACAGGAAAAAGTCCATTTTATATAAGAAAGCGGAAAAACGCCAAACTTTTTGATTGGTTGATTAGATCATTTTAAAATTGGTCTACTTTTTAAGAACCAATGCATTCAAATAACAAAATCCAGCTACAGGAAAAATAAATACCCTTTATTAAAGGACAGTCTTTGAAGGTTACGAAGGTACAAGTGTTAATTTTGTAAAGAACAAGGCAAGCTTGAATAAAGTGAAAAATGACGTACAGGATTGAGAAATGTAGCGATTGAATCGGCATTGTAACGCACATGAGCTGACTTTGGAAACACCAGGTTGTAATAATCAGCTTTTTTTCTTCTTCAACATGTCTACACCTGAGGATCAAGAAAGAAAGGCAAAACTCCTTGCTGCTCGTAAAAAGGTAAAGAAGGCCTGACAAAATAGAAAGGAGTACTAAACCCTTTGGTAGTTAAAAAAGTTTCAAAGTAAGGCTGACCATGCTAATGTGGCTGAACCATCAAGCCCACCAACCAGTCAATCCACCACTGAAGAAATAAGTTCTCTAAAAGAAGAACCCGAACCAGCCAAGTCTACGGTAATGATAAATTAATAGGAAAAAAAGGAGACACTAACATGAACTAGACTTTGTCTTTTGAAGAACAGTTAAGGCAATCAAAAGAAACGATTCAGCAACTGCAGGCAGAGGCAGATTCCGCACGTGCAACACACGAAAACAAAATCAAACAACTTTCTGACCAGTTCAGCAGCGAACTACAAAAACAAAAGGACGAGGCAGAAAAGAGGCTCAGTGAGGCAAAGAATGAACTAGAGGTCCAGTTAAAAAAAGAAGAAGAAAAAAACGAGAAAGACGGGGAGGAATTATCGTTGGTGAAGGACAGACTTCAAAAGGAGCAATCACATGCCAAGAAACTCGAGGCCAAGGCAAACGATTTGCGCGCGCTTTATGAAAAAGAGAAACAGGAGCTCGAATCAGATGCAGCCAACGCTCGAAAGACACTGGAGTCCATCAAGGACGAACTCGATCGAGAACATAAACAATCCTCGAAGCTTCAAGCCAAAATAAATGAACTTGAGCAGCTGAGAAAGGATCTTGCTCATCATGAATCAAGAGCGGCTAGTCTGCAAGAAAATCTATCCATTGCTGAGAAGCAGCTGGATTCTGAACGTACCAAGACAAACGAGTTGCAAAATAATTTGGAAAACCAAAGGCAAAAAGGTGAAGCATCTATTATAAATCTTCAGCAAGAATTAGAAAGTATGAAAAATCAATTGGATACTGAAAAGGAAAAATCGATATCCCTAGAGACTCAAGTAAATGAACTGGATGATTTAAAGAAGGAACTAGATGGACATCAAAAATCAGCTTTGGATGTTGCGCAGGAGTTATCGTCCATTCAAAAGCAACTCAAAGAGCAACATAACGTATCCAAAAAGCTTCAATCAAAACTCGAAGAGTCAGAGAAAACAAAGCAGACTATAGAATCTAGCAGAAAGGAACTCGAGAAGGAGTTTGCAGCGACTAAAAGTCAACTTGAATTAGAAATAAAAAAGACTAGTGAATTTGTAGACAAATTGAAAGCCATGGAACAAGGTTTCAAAAAACAACTAGATAATATGGAAGCGAGAGCACAGGAGCAACATAAGGTTCATGTAGAGGAGAAAGAGAGCTATCTTACGAAGATTGCTGACCTTGAACAAGAACTGGCCTCTGTACAGGGCCTTGTTGCTAGTGAACGTACCAAGGTGGATGAAGTAAAGACAGCGCTGAACGAACAAGAGAAATTGAAAAAGAAGGCAGAGAAAAAAGTAAAGACACTCGAAGATCAAGTGACAGCCACCAAGAAAGAGTTAAATGATGAGCATACTAAATCAATTGAGTTGGAAAAGAAGCTCAAGGAATTACAGTCCGCAAAAGAGAAAGAAACCGAATTGCATCAAGTTAAATTAAAAGAGTTTGAGAAAGAAATCAACGAATTAAAGGAAAAGCTATCAGACAAAGAAAAGAGCTCAGACGGTATGCAAACCTCCCTTGATGAAGCCAGAAATGAATTGAAATCAATTAAAGACCGTCTTGAAATGGAAGAAAACAAAATCAAAGAACTTGAAAAGCAGAATAATATGCTCAAGCAAGAAAAGCAAAAAGTCCTGCAGGAATCTAATGACAGTAAATCACAGCTCGGAAATGAAATGGCCGCACTCAAAAACGAGCTCAAAGAGAAACAAGATAAATGCACTGATTTAGAATCTCAAATAACAAAGATGAAAGAGGAACATGTTGAGAATGCCAAGCGTCTTGAAAAAGAGATAGAGTCAGAACGCAACAAATCAACAGAAATGCAAGCAACAATCGATCATCTCCAGCAGTCTAAAGAAGAGCATACAGCCTCTGTAAAAAACCTTCAAGTGGAGCTTGACGCAGAGCGGGCGAAACTGCAAGAGAAGACGGATGCTCTCGATCAATTGAAGGAGAAACACGATACGACGTCGAGTGGGTTAAAAGCTGAACTGGATGCGGAAAGAGCAAAATCAGCAGGATTGCAAGACATGATCAACACACTTGAAAAACTCAAGAAAGAGCATGCTGACACCTTATCCATCACTCAGCGTGAACTTGATGCTGAACGCACCAAAATATCCGAGCTGCACCAACAAATCGAATACTTTGAAAATCTAAAATCTGAGCATACTCAAGCACTCACCGCCTTACAAAATGAACTGGATGTGGAACGTGAAAAGGTACAACAAAAGAGTTCAGCCTTGGGTAAGATGAAGCTGAAGCTCCACAACTCAACAAACAGTTTGCAAGCTGAAGTCGAGGTAGAACGCACCAAGTCGACAGAATTACAAGATGCCATTGAGAAATTAAAGCAGGAACACCAGGATACCTTGTCTGCTCTACAGACAGAGCTTGATGGTGAGCGAACAAGGGCCAAACAACAACAGGAGAATGCAGATGCATGGAAGGAACAAGAGAATGGTCATAAAAGATTGATTCAAGAACTTCAAGATTCAATTCAGTCTGAACGTGAAAATGCCAAACAATTACAGTCGAAACTTAAGGAATTAGAGGATCAGCATCAATCTAACGCCTCTTCACTCGAGATAGACATCCGTCGTCTTCGTACTGAGCTTGAAGAAAAAGAAAAACTTTTGTCTACTTCTAATACCTCATTTGAAAGCAAGATTGCCAAACTTGAGGAAACAGTAAAGCAGCAAGATGAAGCATTCCAGGGCCAAATACAAATGAAAGATCAAGAACTAGCTACAGTCAAAGATAGATCTGCCACGCAAGAATCAAAATTATCCATATTAGAAAAGGAAAAAGAAGAATGGCAGACCAAGTTATCTGAAGAGCAGACGCACATGAAAGAAATAATAGAAAAACTGACAAAAGCCGAGCAAGCCAATAGAGATCTTGAGTCAAGGCTTCAGCTTATTCATCACGAATTAGATGCAGTCAAATTGGAGCAAAACCAAAAAATAGAGCAATCAGCAAACAATAAGGCTGCTACAGATGAACTTGAAGAGAAAGAAAGATACTATCGAGAAGAAATCGATCGACTGAAACGCGAGTATGAAGAGAAAATGTCCGATGAACAAGCCAGATCAAAGGAACTGAGTTCGGAGATCGAAGCTCTAAAGACAAAAGCAAACAATGAAACGACAGAAAATTCTGAGCAGTTGAATGAAGAGTTGAAGAATAGCAAAAAAGAAATCAAAAAGCTTCGAGGTCAGTTAGCCTTAGCCAAGGATCAAAACAGTCGCCAATCAAAGCAAAATGCATCGGCAAAAGAAGTAGAAGAATTGAAACAAAAGATCCGTTCGCTTGAGAGCAAAGAGGGCCGTAGTGCCGAAAGAAAAATGGCCGACATTCAGCAGGCAGATATCAAAAGACAGCTCCAAACACGCGATAAAAAAATAGAGGAAATGCAACAGCAAATTGTCAGGCTATCAGAAATAGAGAGTGAATACGATCAGATGAAGGAAAACTTGAGGCAAAAGGAAGAAAAGCTAGAAGAGTTAACAAAAGCAAAGGAAGAGGCAGTCGAAGAGGCATCCGATAAGTTCTTAAATCCAACAGAAGCTGAGCAAAGGATGAAGGAATTGAGAGAAAAGGTGCGTGCATTGGAGGCCAAATGTGCAAGTACGCCAGAAAAGGAAGAACTTGAGCACAAGCTGCAAAGACAATATGAAGCCTTTACGACCATTCGAAATGAACTTACTGCTCAACGTGAACGTCAGTTTGAGGCTGAAGCCAAGTTGCAAAGAGAAAAGTCTCAAATTGATAGAGAAAGACAGGAATTAAGAGTAGCTATGGAAAGATTGAAAAGTGAATATGATGAAGAACTGGAAAGAATGTGGCGCCAGAAAGAATATCATGAAGATAACCTTTTATCCGGACGAGTGGCGTTAGATACCGCACAGATGAAACTAATGGCGAATGGGTACAGTCCTGTGAGCGAAAGCGGATTTGATTGGAAGGTTTTTAATCAGGAAGAGGAACAGACAGAAGAACCTGTAGGCGAATTTATACCAGCAGTTGGCAAATTACCTCCTCTAGAAAAACCATCCTTCAACGCATTCATGGAAGTGCCAAGGTGCAGTGGATGCTCAAATGAAGTGATCAATATTTAATATACAAGCTATACAAATTACTTTTTGTTTATAATGTTCAATATAATACACCTTGCTTTTTTTTTTTCAATACATAAAACTATGTCATCAGGGTTCAGTCAGGCTTTTTTTTTGTTCTTCTGTACTTCATTAACTGTCCTACCCAATGATTGTAACAAGAGAATATCACGAGATGTTTCATATATAAAAGCCTCAAATGATCCTCCCATACCTGTAGTTTGTAAGGCATGACGAACAAGAAGATAGATGATATTACATTGTGCCTGGTTTGAGATTATGTATTAAATAATCATTCGGCAACATTCTGAAAGATGTACCGATGACATAAATAGTGATGAAACAAGTATGAACAAAAAAAGAGAGAGTGTGTATACGTTATATGTTTTATATACATTATTTTAAGAAAGTAAATATAAGGAAAGGTAAGAAAAAGGTTATACAAATGGTTGGATATATATATGCGTTTGTGCGCTTAGTAGGCTATTAATAAAGAATCAGGGCCTTGATACGCATTGATGATAAGAGCAGTAGCAAGGATCACTGAGAATCTACACCATTTCCAAACCAAGGTAAATAATTTTCGAACGTGATTTTGAAGTTTTCCCACAAAAGTCTTTGGCTCATCAACAAATCGCTGAATCTGCATTTGCTCCGGCCTTGACAAAGAAGGATAAAGACCTGACTCTGGGTAGCGATCTTGGAAGATACCAAAGTCACCCTCATCATCACTTATTTCATCATAATTTCCATGCTTTTCATAAAGTGCCAAGGTTTTTTCTTGAAAATGCTCAGCCTCGATTTGATTAATAAGGTTGATAGCGTCATCTATTAACTGAGGGTCCATACCAGTTGCTTTTGATAGTACACTTTCTAGCCCAATTAAAGAAGGTGCATTGTAAATCGCAGACAAGGACTTTTCAGTAAATTCCATAAAAGTTTGCGGAGAAGAAGGAGCAACAGCAGGAGATTTATTGTTTGTTTTCAACCATTCAGATTCTAATTCGCCCAGGAGCGTATGCTTTTTCGATATGTCTCCATGTTCACTCGATGCTGATGTTGAATAGGCCGTGTTCACATTAATACCACGTTCCTTTAATCGTTGAATGATGATTCTATGTTCCTCTAGACTGGTTTTCAATTCTTCAATATGAGCAAACTGTCGCTCATAAGCTTCTTTGAGCTCCTCAAAGTCACTTTGGGTGAATTCAAACTTTTCAAACTGTACTTTTAACTCACCCAGATCCTTCAAAGTGGCAGCCAACTTTGTTTCTAATTCCAATTTCGATTGGATCATATTTTGTTTTTCTTGTTCCATTTTATCAATTTCATTATAAAGTTCCTCTACCAGTTCTTCATCCATTTTGTTTTGTGTTTGCTTTGAGGCCATCAATTCTTCCTGCTTTCGTTGTCTTTCATTCATTTCTTCAAGCTCTTGCATCTTTGTTGTCGCAATATCTAGATTACTTTTCAAAAGGGATATCTCATTCTCTAATTTTCGGGTATTTTTTGAATTGCTTTTCATAAGCTTATCTTGCTCTGCCATGGCCAGCTCCAGTTTCTTTGTCAGATCCGCATTTTTTCTTTCGAGTACTTCGATCATTGCTTCACGCGTGATGCGAGAAGGTATAAAATGCATCGTATGCTCCTCCTCACTTATATCAATGATCGGCTGTTCTTGAATGTATTTGTTTGAAGTGGATGATGAAGGCGTGATAGGAGGTGTTGTCGACTGTAAGAGCGAATCATAATTTGACTTTAAGCGTAAATTGTGTTCCAATAATGACTTTCCTATTTCGGCTGCAAGCACTAGATCTATATACAGAGTTGATAATCACATGTAAGCAAGGGCTCAATTTTTCGCACACCCCTTGTTATTACCTTTTTCCTTGTCTTTGAGAGCAGTATACGCATTCTTTAACATTGGAATTAATTCTGTAGAGGTTTTCTCTGCCATCCAAGAAACGGAAGACATGAAAGATGTTGTTGAAAGTGTAGGTGAAGGGGGTCCAGAAGGTACACGAAGTGTGTCTTTAGTGATGTTTATTGTTGGCATCATATCACTTGTTTTTTTTTATAATTTGTAAACAAATAAAAAAGCAAGAAGAAAAGAAAAGGAAAATTTATGTAACCCCATCTTTTTAATTTAAGCAAAAATAATACAATTGTACCATTAAAACTCCGTCAGTCAGGCACTTTACATAACATCCTCATCATAAAGAATTAGCCCCCGCTTGTCTATAAATACAGTTAGCCTTATATATACCCTCATTCATTCTAGAAAATCAACTTGCGAATAAAATGTACCGAGTACAACTACCACTGGTGATTTTAAAGGATAAAAACCTGCTTGTGAAACAATCACGCCTAAAGAACTAAAAGACGTTACATTGAAACACTGTTTTGATCATCTTCTGAAGAAATCAGTTTTTCATCTTTTTAAAGCATCTGGAAATCTTTCTTTTTTTCCAAGCATTTTTATTCTTGTAAATAAAAAAGTAACCAATAAAATTTTTTTTTCCTTTACAAAAGAATCCTCTGATCCTTTGTGAAACTTTTTGAGATACTCTTGAAGTCGACACGCGTACAATAAAGGTAGTACATTACTGATCACGTTCTCTTTATTAGAGATGCTTACATCAGCTTATCAGGCATAGTAGTCAAGAAAAGGAGACCAACTATACAAATCTATATGTTTTATCTCAAAGATATATCGGCGAATAATTATACAACTCTTGCTTTTCTTTACCCTTTGATATTTAAAATAATCCTATACAGTTTTTCTTCTTGTTTCCCAACAAATCTGTTCATGCTCCGTCTATTCCTTCATGCAAAATTGGAATTCAAAGAGAACCTGTCGTCTTCTAATAATGACCAGATTGAGATCAGAATGCATGCCTTTGCTTTTCATAAGGATCTTTTTTTTTTTTTTTACATGTCGCTTTACAGCTACAATAACTTGCTTTTGGACAAAAAGAGCAACTACGCAAACACAAAGACTGTCATATGTAAAGAGCTCATAAAACCGTTTGACGAGAAGGTATATGATCATGAACATACCAAATACCAAAATATATATGTATATATAGGCTATACAGGCAGACACCTGGTATGCGTCCATCTGAGGCGTATTCACTTTCAGTTCCATAGAGATTTGTTCTCAATCGAAATAAATAGCATAACTGATCTTCTTATTTCAGTTGAGACAAGCTAACAATAAAATCATTCAATCTTGAAGTTTGTTGGAAGACGGTTTTTATCTTTGGTTAGCGCAGAAAAGCCATCGGTTTTAAGGATCAATCAGTCCTTATTTGGAAGAAACGGCTCAAGCATACTAACTCCGATGTCTCTAAAGGAATAAAAAAAAAGTAAACTTGCTCTCTCGTATTTCTTTCAATAATTTTAAACATGAGTGATAATCAAAGTGAAGCCATTGATCAATTTGTCAGCTTGACACAAGCAACCGAAACTCAAGCTAAGTTCTTTCTTGAAATGAGCAACTGGGATTTACAAGTAGGGATAAAAAAAAATAATGTGTACATGGACTGATTACGTGTACTTTTCGTAGGTCGCCATTACTCAATATTTTGAAAGCAATAATGGGGGCGGGAACACGCTCGATGAACATTTAGAAGAGCAAGCGAATTCACCAGCTCCAACTCCTTCTTCTCCTTATAGATCTACAAAAGGAAAAGCCAGTGGTTCTTCGTAAGTATATTTGCGTATTATTTTAATGACTGTGTCTCTCATATTTTCCTCTATTTAGCTCTAAAATCCGTACGTTCAGAGACCTTAGTAATGATATGGATGAAGAGAGCAATTCTGGAGATGATGAACACGAAAACTTGTATGCAGGTGGAGAAAAATCGTAAGTAGTAGACCTGTGTGTAGAATGATATCGTTAACCAAAGTGATATGCAGCGGTATGGTAGTTCAAGGCCCCAATAAGAAGGGAAACAATATAGTGGATGATATTCTGAAAAAAGCAGCAGAGTAAATTGGCTTTATTTTTTTTTATCGAATCGCTTTAACAGTTAACAAATTTCTCTAGAGGTGGACAAGCTCATGAAGAACGCATGGAAACCAAGAAGAAGCCAAATTATTATACTGGAGCTGGCTATCGGTTGGGAAGTGAAGATGAGCCTTCAAGTGTTTCTCGACCGGTCACTGCTGCCACACCCGCACAAGAAGAATTGGAACCTGTAAAATCATGCAAACTGTCTTTCGTGTCTTATTTATCTCTCTTTATAGGTTACTCGTCATTTAACTTTTTGGCGTAATGGGTTCAGTGTGGATGATGGACGTTTATATGAATACACTGATCCTGCAAATCAGGAAATGTTGACAGCCATTAACAGCGGGTAAGAAAAAGAATTTTTTTTAAAAAAAGGGTTTATTAAAAACATGATTGTAAAGACGTGCCCCACTTTCCTTGCTCAATGTGCGTCATGGACAACCAGTAGAAGTGCGTGTCATCAAACGTCAAGATGAGGATTATAGACCTCCTCCTAAGGCTGCACCAAAGCCATTTGAAGGCGCTGGGCACAGATTAGGTAGTCCTGCTCCCATTATAGAACCCAGTCCTACACCCGGTGCTTTCCCAAGCTCATCTTCTCAAAACTCTGCTCCTACTGTAGATGAAAGTCAGCCTGTGACATCCATTCAGATTCGTTTAGGAGATGGATCGAGGTAAAGTGTATATATTACTCTTAAAAAAATGCTCACGTATTTGTCAGGTTGATTGCTAAATTAAATCATACTCATACAATTGGAGACATCCGCCAATACATTGAAGCGTAAAAAAAAAAAAATTACAAATTACAAAATATTAACTCCATTTATTAGTAATCATACAAGCAGTCATAATAGACAATATATTCTTCAAACTACATTCCCTGTAAAACAATTGGAAGATAATAATCAAACAATTAAGGAAGCAGGTTTATTAAACAGTGTCATTGTTCAGCGTTATCAATAAAAAAAATATCATATCAAATGAGTATAAAAATAAACATACAAAAAGGGGGAGGGGCTACACTGAACCCAATAGACAACCATAAAAGTAAGAGGAAGGAAATATTGAAAGAATGTGTAAGCATTTTGTATCTTTTGCATAAGATGAATGGTTTGTTCCCAGTAAGGGAAATCTTGATTTCTTGTATTTGCCATTTCAGTATATAGTGAAGCGCATCATTGTCATTAATCATAGTCATCATTATCTTCATGCTGACTTGCCAAACAAAACGGTTTAACCCATCACGTCGACTAAAATGACAGCACATCGTTACTAGTAAAGGATCTTTCATCACGATGAACAGTAGCAAGATGACGATCCCGATCATGACGTCTATCAAATCGCTTTAGACATTGAGGACATTCGAATTCCTTTGTACGGTTTTTGTCATGTGTTTTGATATGAGTGCCAAGGTTATATCGACGTTTGGAAACGTGGTCACAGTAGGGGCAAGGATACGATCTTGAGTCTGGGCTTTTCTTGGCAGATGGTCTTTTCTTTGGAGGCTTCTCTTCATCATCTTGCTGCTTTCTTTTCCTTCCTCGCTTCTTTGGCTTTTCTTCGATTGGGTTCTCATCTACCAATAGATTCTCTTTTAATGAAGTTTCTTCTTTCACTGGTTTTTCTTCTTTGACAGCTTCTTGTTCTTGTTCTTGCTCTTCTTCTAATGGCTCCATTTCTTCACTCAGTGGAGAGCCAAGATCTAATAAGTCTCTAAACTCATCATCCACTGGTTCCGGCTTGATATCGATAGTGCTTTTTGAGCTTTGAAGAGGTGGGAAAAGTCCTTCGTGATCACTCTTTTGAGCAGGTGTAAAAGAAAACTTGGATACAGACAATTGAGGTGTCTTTGATTTATCAATTAAAAGCTCAGTTGGATCACCATTGAATTGGGCAATGGCACCATGTTCATGCCAGTCATTCAAATAATTTCCAACTAGAATTTCTTGATTCAAAGCATTAGCATAAGAAGGAAGATCAAATGTATCAAAGAAAGGTGGTGAGTAAGGTGTGTCGATGTTTTCATCCAGAAAGGGTGTGGTGACAATAGGAGAGGCTCCCATATTTGATTGATAGTCTGTGTACATTATATAATAAATAAATATAAATTAAAAAGAAGATAAAAAAAAAGAGAGATAGAATTTAGAGGCTTTATATATTTTTTTAACATTACCAAATATGGAAACATCGATCTAGAGGGGCGCAAAGTAGCGCTTTTTCGGATAACCAAATTACTATGACGATGTTGCTATGGTAACCGTATAGAAATATCGTAAAACTGAGATCCAATAGTTTTTTCTGCAAGTTTGTTTGGATATTATTCACTCGCCGAATTAGTTCGTCAAAGATTAGTAATCATTCAATTACTATTTCCATTTTTTGTTAAAACAAAAGAAAAAGAGATTAATTAAGGTAGATAAATAAATAACCTTGAAACTAGGTATGAATAATCTACATTTTAGATAGAATAGAAAGTAGTAGAAAGTGGTGGAACTTGTTTTGATCCGCTTTTCATTGTTCTGCCGACTACAATCTCCGAATGTATTTGAACCAAACAAAAAGATTACTTTCCATTTAAAGTAACATTATTACGAATCCTGTCAATTTTGATAAAATACACTTTATTCTTTTTTTCCAATAGGATTGCGTAAGGCATAACTGTATTTAGGCATGATATAATCCTGTATACATAAACATCTTGATTTGTAATATGGATGTTTACAATTTTTTATATGTTCCAATCCTACTCATACTTCTTGCATTACCACTGCTGTTAGGAGGACGAAGTCCACTTGGTCTGGAAGTTGTTGTTGTCGTCGCCGTCGTTGGAGGACTCAATATTCTCTTTTTCTCTTCTGTCTTTTGAAACAATCTTGGTGTAGGGCTTCTTATGCTAACGCGAGAAGCTGTCTGTGGAGAAGCGGGTCTCCCAATAGTTGGTATGTGGCTTGCTCTTTGATTTGGTATTCTGCTTTTTCGAGTAGTCGTAGGAGCAGATGGAGAGGACGAAGAAGACAACGTCTTTTGGGGTACAGGTGGGGAATGATGATGAGAGGTAGGTGCGGGAATATGAGATGCACGCTTTGCAAGCTGTGTACGTGCTGTGTTGTTATTAGTGGTTGGTACTCTTGTTTCCTTTTTTGATGTGTATGATCGGCTTGGTGTTGGTATACCTGTTCCATTAGGTCGTGGATGATGAGGAATACCTGAAGATGAAGCAAGACTACTGGCAGAGTAATTACTTAGACGGCTTAATGGACGAGAAGATGAAGAAGAGGATTCAGATGGATAGATCACTGGAGTCATGCCATATTTGGCATACTGAGTGACAGTGGACTGAGAAGTTAAACTATTATCACTACTTAAACTATCTGACCTTTTACGTAAGGCGATTTCTGCTTAAGGACAGTAAGTTATTCATGTTCTTGAACCATTTTCATGTTACCTTTGTTAACTGGGTTCAATACTGGCTTTGGCACATTTATCTGGGTATTAGTAGGTGCAGTCCAATCTAATTGAGGAGGCTAATAACATTTTGAGAAAAAATGAACACTTGATTTATTTTTTTATTACCTTTGTCATGAGCTCATTAAACCCATTATTAAAAGGGCTAAGCATATCTTCATTCTATGTGTATGAAATAAAGAAGTTATTACAATGTACTTTTTCTTTTTCTTTTTTTTATTCAGTACTTGATTTAAATTCCAAAAGTCCTCCGTTGAATCATCTATTATATCCAAATTAGCTAAATCAGTCAAATCAGTTTCATCATCCATGTCCACAGTATAGTTCGCATTAATAAGTTCATCCAGATTAACACTATCTACTGAATGTACACTCTCTGGTCGACCGTCGCTTCTCTTTGTCTTTTCTACTGAAATGCTAATATGGTTCATGTATAAAAATTATATACTTGGCTGCACAAAAACATACACTTTGCATATTACCAATTATTATCTGCATCCACAATATTCACTAATATGTCGGCATCCCCGTTTTCTTTTTTTTTATCTTCTTTTCGAAATGAATGGACGTTCATTAGCCAGCCTTGAACATTGTCTGGGTCGTTGGTGGGTTCCTTTGGTGGACTGTTTTGTTTATCTTTAAAACCGTTTAAAAAACGAAGACCAGGCGCTTGAGTCATAAAAGAGAGAGAGAGAGAGGGTATAAGAAAATCTGGTTTTATTCGGAAAAAGAAAAAAAAAAAAAAAAAAAAAAAAAAAAAGGAGTAAAGGTTGCAAGTTACAACAAGCAAAATTTATTATCCAATAAAAAGGCAGTACAGTAAAGATATAAAAAAATTACGCATTTATGAGCAAAATTGGTTTTGTATTTTAATCATAAAGTTGAGTATTTGCAAATTATCACTAAAGCAGAGATTCGGGTATTAGATAGTTCTGAAGAGCTTTCTTTATCGGATGCTTTTTTCCTTTTCGATTTTACTATTAATAATAAACCAAATTTGTTCGCTAGAATTTAGCTAAAGAAAGTAAAGAAAAAAAAAGAAGCAAAAGAATGATATTCATATCAAATGGTTTTCCTTTCTAGGTCATTAGCAATGTATGCACAGACGCATTATTCATTGTACTATAAAGGCCACTTATACACCTAAGCTTGTCTAAAACGTTTAATGTACCCCTGACAAAACAGATATTAATGATCAGCTACAGTGCCTTCGGCAGCTCTAATACATTTTTCTTTTTTAATGAGGTTAAAGGTTTTCTTGTTCTTATATGCGTAATAAAGTGCGATAAAATAGTATCAAAGATGATAGTAAATCTGACATTACTTTGCAGTACAATTACTACTGGTTGGATTTTTTCTTCGGTCATGCTATATTCTTATTCAAATATTATAAAAGGCTGATTCACCATTGAAAAATACAGCTGCTGTAAAGATCACATTTATTTCTAATCTGCATGATATACCAGATTTTTGTAAAAATAACTACAATTTTGGAAAATGTTCTTCAGATTTTGATAAAAGTGGTTTTCTCAATTAATATATAATTGTTGATAACATGAATTTTAAATACCTATCTCTCAGCGAACAAGATTACCCTCGAAAAAGTAACTGGAGAAGTAAGGAAAGGCTTGATGTCAATAATGAGAGTAAATTATGAGTTTAGTCCTGGTACCATGAAAATTTCTGAAGTACTTCTTCAAGAGTCTTCAAGTTTTGAGAGCAGCGAAGAAGAAGGGAATGTGAACAACCTCATGAAAACAGTGACATTCCTATTCAATCCAAGATTAAAGTCTTTTCTATTGCTCACCCCAGTAAAACTGACTTAGAAAAGGAACATATACTGCAGTTACAATGCAAATCAAGTCGGCAGCTTCTTGCTTTTACCTACTAAGCAAGTTCCAGTAAGATCTGCTGCCGCTGACGCTGGTATCAGCCTTAGTTTAGCATTTCGACTCATAAAGCTATGGGAAGAAGAGGGCACAATTCTCCCAAGTAAAAAAAGAGGGCTTAGTAAAGGTATTGTGGCCAACATAAAGCAGCAACATACCCAGTTTGTTGTTGCAATTGTAGATAGTTATGCATCAGTGACTTTAGACCAAATGAGACATAGACTTTTGATTGAATTCCCTGCTCACAGGTAAGAAAACTGCCCCCTACGATCATGTTTGTACATTATGTATTGAGTTTCAAGAGTCTGGAAAAAAATTCTTGAAAAGAGAAATTTAAAAGCAAAGCTTCGATGAAAAGCAGCAGTGCTCGCATGAATGTCAGATAAGGACATGTGCTTTGAAAAGAAGTGTGTTTCCCTTGACGATGCAGGTTTTAATCTCCACGTCAACCGTTTTTGAGGTTAGTCCAAAAAAGGTGAGCCTGTCAAGTATCTTTCCTACTTCTCGAGGAACTTTGATTGAAATCTTTGAGGCTATTTGCACAAGGAGAATCAACATATCCTTGAAAAAAACAATTACTATAGTAGGCAGCAAGAAGAGAAAAGCTGGTGGTACTGCTGTTGCAGCTACTGCCAGAACTGGAACAAGAATGTGGTACTTCTTGGGCTACCTACAATACGTTATTAGCAGTCTTAATAAGAACAATTTGAAAGGGAATTATGTTGTCATGGGCAGCTCCTATTCATAAGCCTGCTACCGTCAGAGAATGAATCGAGAATAGAGGTCACAGGTGCATATATCTCACATCATACTCACCTGTTTTAAAACCTATTGAGGAGTTCTGGTCAAAGGTAAAACGTGGTATAAAGAGGGAGTCTTTTGTTAATGGAGATACCTTGACTCCTAGAATCATGGAATCATGTACAGAGGTATCTCTGAAACACTATCAAGGGTGAATCAGACACTCTGTTTCGTTTTTTGGATGTTGTTTAACTTTGGAAGAAAACTTTGATCAACTTTTTTACAAATAAAAAATCATACATTTCTCAAAAAATTAAAATTATTTCTTGAGAAAAGATTGGTAGTGGTATTGAAAAACCATAATTGAAATTTGTTTAAACTTTACAATGAGAAACTAGAAAAGCGTAGCTATATTGTATGAACAAAACTTAACGCACATGTTTGAATTTCCTCACAAGCTTGAAGTATGTAAATCGATGTTATTCTAAGCTAAATTCTGTAAAGCTATTAAGAAAAGCTATATAGCATGTTTAGGATTATTTATCTATTGATATGATTTTTTCCTAAACTCATATCTATTTATTTGAGATAAGTTAAAGCACAATCGTTTAGTTGTTTAGCTTTTTATCTCAATCTCTTTAACAACAACCTAAAACTCTTTTTAAAGAATATTAGAGATCGACTGTCTTATACAAGTATGATTGCTTTTTAAACACATACTCAAGGTATGTATTGGTATGAGGTTGATGCAACGTTAAATATGTATACTATTTTTTTAAAAAAAATTTCTGTTTCTGACTCGATGCCCCCAATAGCCCTTCTACTCCTAAGGAGCATATTCTTGCAGGCAAGCATTTTAACTGGACATCTCAAGCTTGGTAATGAGGAGATCGCCAAAAAGTGGTTTGCCTGGGATGTGACCCTTTAGAGCCTCATTGGAGGCCAGGAAGCCAAGCAACTGGTCTCCTTCAAACTCCAGGTTTCATGAGCCCATACGTGGTGAGTGTTTTTGAAGGCCCCTTCAGAAGAATGGTTTCCGCATTCTCCTGATTGATGAATTTCGAACAAGTAAATGCTGTCCATGTTTTGAAGAATTGATCCTGAAGATCCTTTGGATGGCACAAATCCTCGCCCCCCCTGGAGAAGACAAACTCTCCCTCAAGTTATTAGACACAGCCTATTAAGATGTACAGATCAAAGCTGCCGATTGCCTATGGCTAATAACAACGAGGATGCTAGCAATAGGAGACAGTTTTGCCTTTGGAGTTGTGGCTTTGTTGCCTGCCTCAACATGTTGCATATTGTTCTTTCCCTTCGTGAGAATGGCCAGATTCCTAGAAGGTTCAGATGTGATGATTTTCAACGACTAAGAACACCCAGCGAGCATGCTGCCGAATTGCAAGACCGATGTTCAGCCCGCCATCTGAAAAACCAATAATTTCTCCTGAACAGTTACTGCTGTTCAATGTCTACATGTATTAAGTGTAAGTGATAAACATAATAATAGATTTTCAGTTCTTTCTCATTTTTCCTTTTTATACCATTTTCAACTCTATACATGTATTAAAGATTCTTATTTTCATGTAAGCGCTCTGAACAATTCAACCAAAGACATGTCTAACTTTCTTCTATTTTATTTGATATCTGTTTGGGAATTTTCTTTGCTTTCCATCCGGGTTTCTTTTCTTGTCAATCTTTATTCTGAATTCTTTCATTTCTTCAATAATCTTTGCTTGCCTCTTTTCTAATTATTTCAACTCGGTTTACCAATAGTTGATAAAAATACTGTATATGGTAAATAGTTTTTTATCTGTAGTAGCAAATTTCAAAGCATTATAGCTCGAGATTTTGCCCCCTTTTTTTTATTATTATTATTTAAGAAATACTATTTTCAAAAAGTAAAGTCGCATTTTTACAAATTTTATAACACCATATATACAAAAAGCGACAAGTAAGCGCGACATCTATTCCTGAGAACAGTTCTTATAAATGGGCAAAAGGCAACTGTAGCATACTAACATTTTTACGAGCTTCTGAAAGATTTGACAACCAATTTTCATTTTATTAGCCTGTTTGATTTGATTAGATTCACCATTTAAAAGCCGTCACGTTTATAAAAAATCCTTGATTCAATCAATTGCAATAAAGAATAGACAAATGTCTACTAAAAACAAGAAAGGTACACTAAGCATTTTCTCTAATGTGTGTATAACTCTGCAGTAGTATTCAACTCTTTACAATTCTTTAGGCCCTTCTCAGGTATAGAGTTTTGCTTAGAATTGGGATAATAGACTTATTTATACTATTCACGCATACACAGGCAGAGCTTTTAGTTCGAACATGTTCCGAGATTGTAGCTGAACTTGTTGTAGCAGTCGAATCAGGAAAAGACGTCAACTTGAACGGTATCAAAAACAGAGCCGCTCGAAGAAACAAGTTACAGAATCAACCCAAACTAGTAGAAATCATTGCAGCCATTCCTGAACAACACAAGGCAGCTCTTTTACCTAAATTAAAAGCAAAGCCTATTCGAACAGCTTCAGGCGTAACGTTCAATTTGAGAGTGGAGAAAGAAAAAAGAACGGAGAGATTAACTGCCAAATATATAGATTGCCGTCGTAGCTGTGATGTGTAAACCCCATCGATGTCCTCATATTGCCATGACCGGCAACATTTGCGTCTACTGCCCTGGTGGCCCTGATTCTGATTTTGAATATTCTACACAATCCTATACCGGATATGAACCCACCTCGATGCGTGCGATCCGTGCTCGTTATGATCCCTATGAACAATCCCGTGGTCGTGTGGATCAACTTCGTAGCTTGGGACACAGTGTCGATAAAGTAGAATACATCATCATGGGTGGTACATTCATGTCGCTCTCTGAGGATTACAGAAACTGGTTTATTCAAAACCTGCATGATGCACTCTCGGGTCATACGAGCAACAACCTGGATGAGGCCGTTCGATATTCACAGCAGAGTCAAACAAAATGCATCGGTATCACGATCGAGACAAGACCTGATTATTGTCTGAAGCCTCACTTGAGTCAGATGCTTCGCTATGGCTGTACTCGTCTGGAGGTGGGTGTGCAGAGTGTGTATGAGGATGTGGCCAGAGACACCAATCGGGGTCACACCGTCAAGGCCGTTACGGAATCTTTCCAGATGGCCAAGGACGCCGGATTCAAGGTCGTGTCACACATGATGCCCGATTTACCCAACGTGGGTATGGAAAGAGACATGGAGCAATTCAAGGAATACTTTGAAAACCCAGCCTTCAGATCGGACGGTCTCAAGATTTATCCTACCCTCGTCATTCGTGGCACTGGTCTCTATGAACTTTGGAGAACCAAGAGATACCAAAACTACACACCCAATGCCTTGGTCGATCTTGTCGCTCGTATCTTGGCTCTTGTGCCTCCATGGACTCGTGTCTATCGTGTTCAGCGTGATATCCCTATGCCCCTTGTCACCTCTGGTGTCGAACATGGTAATTTGCGTGAGCTGGCTTTGAACCGCATGAAGGATTTAGGTACAGAGTGTCGTGATGTACGTACCCGTGAAGTCGGTATCACAGAAATTCATCAAAAGATCAAGCCAGATCAAGTGGAATTGATTCGTCGTGACTATGTGGCTAATGGTGGTTGGGAAACCTTCTTGTCCTATGAAGATCCCGAACAGGATATCTTGGTCGGCTTGCTCCGCTTGAGAAAGTGTTCACCACAAACATTCAGACCCGAATTGACCGCAGGCCCTTCATCGATTGTACGAGAACTCCACGTCTATGGTTCGGTTGTGCCTATGCATGACCGTGATCCTACTAAATTCCAACACCAAGGTTTTGGTACCTTGCTGATGGAGGAAGCAGAACGTATAGCAAGGGAAGAACATGGAAGTGTCAAGCTGAGTGTTATCTCTGGTGTTGGTGTAAGACACTACTATGCCAAGCTTGGCTATCATTTGGATGGTATGTGAAACAAAAGAGAATATTTATTTGATTTCGCTAACAATAGATATTGATAGGCCCATACATGTCAAAGATGCTCGTCTAATGTAGTCATTTTATTCGAAATATTTAAATGTGTACATAAATATCATTCCCTTTTTTTTCGCTTTCTTAATAAATAGAAATCAATATTTTTTCTTTTTTTCAATGTCAAACGAAACGGTCAAGAAAAAGAATAAAGATAATATAAATTTTACTTTTAAGCCAAACAAAATAGCAGGTCAAATAAAGCCAATGTCTCACAAAGAAATACCATCCTCTACGATGATCGATGACAAATTAAAACAAAAGTTGTCGTCTTGGAAAGATAAAATCTTTCAGCCTACAACAGGAAAAAGAAAAGGGTTCGATCTAGACACACTTCTGACGCCTCCACAGCATCCTTTCTTGTCACCCAACCTTTCAAATTTGTCCTTGAATAAGACGAAAAAAAGTAAGGATGACGATGTATGCGAAAAGGACTAACTGTTGTACTATACGAAGATGTGAATTTGGCATCAAAGCGAACGGATCCATCCAACATGATGAAAAAAATAGTATACATGCCTTTTGCTGCTGTAAAAACAAGTGTTGATTTCTTGTGTATAGAAAGAGGAAATAGATGACGATTCAAATGCGATAGAGAAAGTATTGAATCTCAAAAAAATAATTAAAAATCCATACAAGACAAATTCACAAGAAAGCCATGCTATTGTCGTCAAATCAAAAAAGCTACCCAGTCATGAGCTAAGCGAGGCTCTCTTTAAGAAAAAAGCGCTCGAGATAAGAGAGTTGCCCAAATTGGAGTTTGATAACACTATCGAGCTTCTGGCGGATTCATGTAGAAGAAAGGCTACTGAAAAGGAAAAGGCCTATGTGAAAGTGTGTGAAGAGGTTGATGAATTAAAGAGACGATTGAAGGAAGAGCAATACAGGCTGGAGGGTTGTGAAAGAAAGGGACAGATAACAGAAAACTTGATTCAAGCAAGTTTGATTCGATATAATCAAATACAATCAAAGTAAGCATACACTCTTTCCGTTAGGATCACTCTAAACCATGTGTTTTAGGTTAGAAAAAGTGACAGCTCGAATGGATACATTCAAATGCATCTTTAATAGCTTGGAAGAGTTGCTAAAGCAGATTGAAGAAGCTCGGAATATACAAGAGACAAGTAACGAGAAACTTCGTGAAGCTTGCCTTTTGAATATCGAGAGAGACAAGGCGAGAGCGAAAAAGATGAACGAGCTTAGGCAGAGACTGCAGCAGCTGGCAGAGAAAAACAGTCTGTGGATCAACCAAGGATTACAAAACATGACAACAAGTCGTTTAGTTATTCAACAGCAAGTTTCGGGCTTAAACAACCTTATGAATGAACATCGTCAACAGTTGAGTAATGTCCTTTTTTTTGATTTGCTATTCACATCAACTTACTTTTTTTTCTTGTAGCGAACGTAAAAGATGCTTTGCAAGATCAAAAACTTACTTTCCATAGCATGGCGGCTAATGCCAACAGTGTTTCTCAAGTTTTACAAGCACATACGTCATCTTTATCCAACAAAAACACACTCGTTCAGCACATCAAGTCTGCCGTCAACATACAACAGAGCTCTCTGAAAAACATACTAGAAAGGTTAAAAAAATTAGACCAAGCTTAGCTTGCTTTACTAAGCTAAAAATAGTATACGAGATATAGAGACAATGGCTAGTGATTTTAATGATCATGGTAAGTCTTTTTTTGTATTTATAACAAGAGTAATCAACAGTCTATGAGTCGCCGTCGATGAGATATCAAAAGACGACAAGGAGCTTATCAAGAGACTTCAAGAATACAACGAGGTGATTCCCAACCTCGTTCTCAATCCGATACTGACTTGCTCGTACTAGAAAACAAGTGAAGACCTCTTGCAGGAGAGAAACCGGTAAGACGATCGCTTCAGAACGCAACACTAAGTGATGCATTAGCTATCAAATCGAAAGAGAAGAATGGATCAGAGAACAAAAGCGTCTTATTAACCAAATAAGCGTTTTGAATTATAAAGATCGACTCTATAAACAAAAGTACGAGGAAAAAAGAATGTCAGAGGCGGGTCGTCTGCTAATGCCATCGATAGATTCGAAAACGACGACCCTCATCCTCGCCAACCGCTTGAAACACACGACCGTACATACTTTTTTTTTTCTCACCGCACGGTGCCCTTGGAACTTATTTCTCTCTAGATGAGGTCATTCCAAAGCAACCCGCCATGACTCAGCAAGAAAACGAGGGTCCCAAACGTACCACGGTCACACGCAGGATGCGCAAGCAGATGAATGAAAGAAACATGAATGTAATCTACTCTTCCCTTTCTGTTTCCTGTTAACCCACTCGACCCAGATGGCACCCATCGTAGACACCCCCTCCGCCAAGACGTCCACGCCTCCAAAAAGACGGTAAGGTATTCACTTTTTGTTTCCACGAAAGCTGATGGTCGTAAAGGAACGCGAACCCAAGCCGAGGAAGAGCCAGGGGAGCAAAGGCACCGGTGATGAACGTGACAAGAGAGATGATGGATGAACTCGCTTTGCAAGAACCACCTTTACAAAAGAAGCGTAGAAAGGTGAGCGCGTCGGTCGTCGTTTGCTTTCCTAACCGACTCTTTTTCAGCTGAACGAACCCGAACAAGGACCCGAGAGAAAGGTAATCAAAGAATGGAGCGATGCCATGTAGCGTCTTGATAGCCAATCATAGATTCCACAGACGATCTCTGTGTCTATTCCCGAATCAGAAAAGAATACTCATTTATGGAATAAATAAAACAAAATAAATGCGCAAATTTTATGTTTATGTATTTTTTTGGTATAAAAAGAAAATGAGAAGAAGGGGGGGGGAGAGGGGGGAATAAGTAACACGTAAAGTTTGAAATCAAATAAAAAATGAAGAGTACACTTGATAGTCATATCATCTTTTATATTTTTTTTTAATAATAATCAAAGTGTTCAATAAAAAAAAAGGGGGGGGAGAGTTAAAAATACAAAACATAGGCATGCATATCTAGAATAAATTATATATAAAATCTTAACCATAAAAGCTTGATATCTTATCGATCATATCTACCCAACTCAACATACTAGCATGATCTGGTGCTTGTAATTTATGTGAAGTATAGAGGGTATCAATTGTAAAAAATGTTTTTGACTTCTATCGTTTACAGTGAGTACTCGTTAAGAAAGAAGGTATTCATTTACCATTGCAGTGCCATCTTCCTTATGTACATTTCTGATATGAATCACATCCACCTCATTTGTTTCTGATTGATCTTCATACATAAACATATAATTTCTATAGCAACGTCAGTCTCTGTTCACGTTTCATTTCCCAGTACTTTACCCTACAAGCACACACCAAAACTTTTCCCACTCCTTGCCTTCGGCATCATTCTTGCGTTGTAAATACCCCTTCTTGGCTATCGTATGATCATCGATCAAGACCTGATGCACATGCGGGGACCATCGACGAAGGGTAGGATTGGCCGGCGTGGGCAAGACGTCCTTTGGGGTCGGACGGGACCAAAGCTTGAGAATGTGTTCCATGTTCGGTTTCACGCTGAGCCTGGTCGGCGGCTCATCACACAGACGATCCAGTTGCTCATCGAGATACAGCCTGTAGGCCATCTTTTCGACTTGTTCTCGATGCAGCATCCTTTCGCGATGTTCATCATAGACACGGAGGATGCGGGAAGGCAAGTCTTGTTTATAGATGTCTTGGATGCCAAACAACTCTGCATGATGTTCAACAACATAGATGCACGCAATGTGGTGCTTGATGTGGCCCGTTTTGCTCGAGAACAGGTTGAACAGGGACGACGCGCGCTTGTTGCCCGTCGCCTTCTTCTTCTTGATGCTCGCGGCCTTGGTCTGATCCTTGATGTGGACCGCGATCTCTCTTTCAAACTTGATTTCACGCTGACTCGCGTTTCGAATCACCCAGCTGAGGTTCAAGAGGACCTGGTGTGTGTTTTGAGTGACGGCATTCAAGAGCAAGGTGTCATGGAGCGAACTATCCCAGGAGCATTCCGCTTTGAGTGTTTGATAGTCTGTTTGGCTTGCTCTTGAGTTGCGTTTGGAGTCCATGAGTTTGAGATGAATGTCCGATTGGGCCGACGGGGGGGCTTCTATCACCTTGCCCTTGGCATCCACCAGACGCACTTGGCCTAATCTGACCTCGACAATCTTCTCCAGATTCAGTTCGGGCTGCGTGGTCGCGTGTTCCAGTGACAAGACGATACGTCGCTGCTGACCTTGTTGAAGCGAAAAGACGCCTTCATCCGATTCGACAGGCACCGGCTTATAATCGCCCTCGGGTGTGATTTCACAGACTTGGATACGTGCGAGCACATCTTGAGATCGCTTGGGAGGAAGGATGGCGTCTGGCTGCTGGTCGGTGACTTCCTTGACGATCAAGAGTGAATCCAGATAGGCCTGTTTGGGTTTACCATAGATTTCAAAGACCACTTCCTTTTGATGAATCACGTTCAGCAACTCCTCCGTGACGGCCATGGAGAGCGTCTGATGATAATCAAACACGATCGGCGCCCGCTGCTTGTTGTGCTCGACCGAGTCGGAAGCAAAGATGCCTTCGAGGTTGTTGCCAAAGTTCGAAAGACGGAATTGAGCATGGACCCGACTGAAGAGATCCGAATCCAGCCCGGTCATTTCGATCATCGACACTTCAAACACCAGTTGCTGTCCGATATGAAGCAAATCCCGCGGGTTTTCTTCATCGTACACCACGTCGTCTTCATCCACTGGGTTTCGGACCGATCGGGCGATGGGCGCGATCGCCACCTTCAGCTGACCCATCAGACGACCCGAGTTGCGGCAGTGGACCGAGATCTGACTTTCGACAGGCACCTGGGTCGCCAGGTTCTGGAGGGGCATCTTGGCCAGACCGACCAAGACATAGGAAGGCACGTCCGAGTTATAAAAGAGATCGTCCCCCTTGAGATGCCTCTTGGCGTCCGTGACAAAGTTGAGGCCCTGAAGGTGTCGAAGACGGGTGACGAACTTGTCGATGGACCAGATGTAGGTCGATTGATGCTTGTAATCAATCACCTGGATGCCCACACACGGCTTCTTTTCCTTCAGCAGGTCCGTGTCGATCCCGTGTCGGTGATGATGCGAACTGGCGGCTTCCCAGTGCGAGGCCGAGAGGATGTCGTCCTGATAGACCACGGCAAATTGATAAAAGACGTCCTTGTGGGATTGCTTGGCGAGTTGGTTTGCTTGCTGGACATAGACGTCGTTTCGAAGGATCGCTTGTGCCATCGCCACCTTCCTCTGGCGTTTCCAGTGCGCCAGGGCCTTTTTGCCAAGGGCCACTTCGCGTGGGGACAGGGACAGGGTCGGACCGGAGGAGATGCGACGCGAGAGACGACGGAGCTTGGCTTCGTACTTTCGGCGCTGATGTTCGTATTCGAGCACCTGCTTGCTGTCCATCTGGTTCAGCTCGTCCTCGGTCAGTGAAGAGATCGTGGTGCTCGTGTCCGTGGTATAGTATCCGTCATCGTCCATAAAGACAGACGAGGCCGTGGCTGAATACACACTGCGACGCACAGAGGAAGACGAGGTGCGACGGGAGAGCGAGTCCGATCCGGCCGACTGTCGTTTGCGCAGCACGCGCACCTTGGCCACTTCATCAAACAACTTGTCCAGATCTTGGTCTGTGAACTGATTGAATTTGGGATCATTGATGTACGTGTTCAGCATCGCCTCTCTTCGTGCAAAATTCCAATCCATGACTTCCGAGGGGGGTGACATCGGTCTTTCTTCAGGCAGAGGCGAAGGCGATCCTCTGCTTTCGGGTCGCGTGATGCTTTCGGTGAGGATCATGCTCTCACGCTCCTTCTTGGCTTCACCTGGGTTATTGAATCGAAAGACGTGGTAGTCGCCCAGGATGATACGGTAGCCACTCTTGAGCTTTTTGGGTTCAGAGACACGGAGGCCGTTGACCATCGTCGTACAGCCCTCGCGAGGATAGAGCGTGACCGAGTCATTGGTATTCTCAAAGTAACAGTGACCCTCTTCCATATTGGAGCCACTCAGCCGGATCACATAAGCACCATCCGGTCGCGTGCTCGTGTTCTCTTCTGGGTTCTCATGGAAACGATCCACAAAGGTCGTGCCTGGCTTGAGATTGTACATGAGACATTCAGACATCAAGGGATCTTCGTTGAGGTTGATCAAATAGGGTATTTCTTTGGGTGTATACAACCCCACCTGGTTCTTTTCGACCGTGATGCCCAGGTTCTTGAGGGTATCTTCCCTCACCTGATGAATCTCTTCCGTCTTCTGCAGCTTTTCTTCCCACGTCTGATTCAATTCGCCCAGCAGCTTCTCGGTCGTCTGGAGCTGTTCGACCATCTCTTCCTTTGTCAGCTGCGTCGTCTTGCCAGAGGCATCGGTGAAAACCACGGGCGATTTCAGGCTCGCATGGCTTTCGCTCGAGGCGGTCGTCGAGGCGGATTTGGCTGGTGTCTTCTTTCCCTTGGCTGTGGCTGTGATCTTTTCGACTTCAGCCGGTGCGTACACCATCAGGGCTTGACGGAGCGCTTCGACCTCGTCCTTCAGCTCACGCATGGCCCTCGCGCTTGGGTCTTCATTCACCACGGCCTTGGTCTTGATCTTCTTGGCCTGATCGGCATAACGCAGCGTACTGAGCGTTTCGTCATAATCGGCGGGTGAGATGGCGGCAATCATGCATGTCTTGGAATTGCCTCCCAAGGAATCTTTGAGTAACCAAGTCAAGACCTATTGAAAAATGAGTGGCTGGATGGATTCCAAACAGAATACCTACAGAGTCACGAAAGGGGATGTGGGAAGCATCTTTGGCTTTCTTGGATCCCTTTTTGGGTTCAGCCGAGGCTTGTTCAGCAAGTCCAGCAATGACTTTACCCAACGTCGTCAGGGATTTATTGATATTCGCACCTTCTTTCAATCGAACCCCGGTGGCTCCTGTACTATTGGCTCTTTCACTACCAGCTAAATCAACCAGACTATGTATTTTTTTTTTTTGGGCTTAGTTTTTTTTTTTTTTTTTGAGTGTGTGAATCAAGTGGGACCATTTACCTGATACGAGCGACTTTTTCAGCCGTTTGTTTTGTGGTTGGGTCTTGGGTCCGTTGGGTGACAAAGATGGTAAAGACAGCATGAGAACGAGAAGAGGTGGCGTTCATCTGAGTGGCGGCGACGGTTCTGGCTTTGTTGCCTTCGTCCATTAATTGATCAATGTCTTCAAAGGAAGACACGGCGAGACGAGAAAGATCTTGGACATAGGGACCCAAGACGGGATGTTCTCTTACTTTTAAATTGGATTTATTGCTTGGATTCAGCAAATCCTTGACTTTTTCATTGTAAATTTCTATATAAGACACTTCGACTCGAAAATCGGTGGTGTCTGTCTTGTTTTGGACTACGCGATCGAAGAGTTCTGAGCATGTTCTTGGTATGATGCCTTTATCTTCACCGTAACCTACCTAATTTATTTTATTAGCAAATAAATACAATTCATGTTCTGGTTACCATCGAATATGATTTTCCTGAACCGGTTTGACCGTCTAGAAGAAAGAGAGTTAATAAGACATAAAAGATTTTCTATTCATTCACTGACAAGCAAAAATACAACAATTATAGCCTTGAAACGCATGATCCAATAACTCTTTACCAAGATCATTATAGACACGCTCTTGATCTGCATAATCTGGGTCATTTATATCGGCAGACCAATACGATTCATCAAATGTGAATGCCTTGACTTCTTCTGGCATCGGTTTTGGTCCCTGAGTTGCTGGTTTTGTGATGATAGTTTTGTTGCCTTCCATTCGAATCAGACTGGTAGCTCCTCGAGCCTTTTCTGTGGTATGTCTTGTCAGTATTCATCAGGTTATGTATTCTATTTACCTCGAGAGTTTAAAGGTCTACAACGAACAACAACTTTAATATTACCTCCACTCATTCTTATTGTGAGTTAAAATAATATTTGATTAAAAAATGAAAGGAAAAAAAATGTTTTTTTTTTTTTTTTTTTGATATCGTCAATCGTTCAATAAATAGAGAGTGGATGACTCTAGACGTAAAATTAAAAAAAAATTATATAAAAAAAAGAAGGGAATTAATAATAATAATAATAAAATAGATATAAAAAGAAATAAAGAAAAAAAAAAAAAAAAGAAAGTGTAAAGAAGAAGAAGAAAAGGGAAAAAAGAGGATTGAAAGTGAATTAAATAATAAAGTAACACTAAATTTACAAGTGATTATTTTGAACTCCATTTGTTGATTTCATTTTTTTATTTTATTCATTTATTTTATTCTTTTTTAGAAAGTTGTCAAAATATTAGTTTTATTAGGATTTCAAAGTGATTGTGTAAATGTTTTCAGACAATCGGGGGAACAACAACATGTTGACAATCAGATGAATTTACCAAAAGGATGCTGCAGGGGGGAGGGGGAGAAAGATTAAACATTCATCAAAAAAAGGATTTTACAATCTCTCCCTTTTTTTTTTAATGGCTTACTCTAATTCAAAAGAATAGAAAAAAAAAGTGTGCTTGAACAAATAAAAATAGGCAGGACGAGAATTCAAAAATGGTTAAAACCGGATATAACCAAGTGAATAAGGAAAAAAAAAAAAAAAAAAAAAAAAAATACGGCTGCGGGACCTGTTGTAAATAAACTGCAAAAGCATAAAGCCCACTTTTGATAACAAAGAGGATGAACAGAAAAGGATGAATTTTATATAGGATTCAGTCAAGTGATCAGACCAGAAGAAAGAAATCATAGGCTAAAGGGGCATACAATCACTTATTTCTTGCAAGACTATCGATCAAAAAAATTCCCCCCCTTCTCCTTTTGAGACGATAAATTGACAGAAATCTCTTGGGATCCCATCCATCTTTTTCCCCTCTCTTTTTTTTTTTTTTCTTTTTTTTTTTCCCTGCATTATTTGCAGTAAGAAATCATATTAAGAAAAGAAGAATCCTCCTTGAACTCTTTGGTGATTATAGGAAAAGGATAGGTTGTGATTGGATAAGGAAAAGAGGAGAGAGAGAGAGAGAGAGAGAGAGAGAGATGATGAACGTTATCTGATGAATAGATGATGTGAGACTCCCATTCTTCTTGATCATATTTTAATCTCTTTCTCTCTCTCTCTCTCTCTCTCTCTCTCTTTCTCTCTCCTAAGAGATCATTTGGCTTACAAGAGAGAATAAAGATAGATTTAATATGTACTCTGTATTACTTAATAGAAAAAAAAAAAAAAAAGGAGAGAGAAAATAAGGACAATCATTTACACTGGTGTGCCTTCTTCTTCTTCTTCTTCGGGTGATGTGATGATCATAGGTGGACTATGAATGTATTAGTCAATGTGTCAAGGATATCATTTGCCTTACCTTGGTCTTCTTCCTCTGTTCCTTTGCGCTTCTTGTAATTTCGCAGTCGATGGATGTTCGAGTGGGGTGAGCAATTCAAAACTACATAAAAGTTCCTCATTGATACTCATGATGGCACCAAAATTATCAAATTCACCACAATAATTGGGGGCACTGAACACAGTGACCAGGGTCCGTTCGTTAAAGAACTGATAGCCATCCTCTACGACCATGTGTGCTCTACAGACCAAATCCAAGTCGTGTTTTGCCAAGAATTCATTCACGATTTTCTTTCCAAAACAATACGACACCCCACGCTCATTGTCTTCCCACTCGACTGCCGTATCGGATGGATCAGACCAGACGAGATCATTTAGCAGACCGTATTCAGGCACATCCGTCGGTCGCATGATGTTTCTCACGTCATCCATCGAATGAAGTGAAGGACTGAGCCCACCGTGAACACAGAAGATCTTGCTGGCAACGAGGGCAGCAATCGGAAGGGTGTTGAAGGCATCGATAAAGGTCTTCCATACCTTCGTGTTCGTCCTCCGTTTACATTCATCATAAAATCCATAGACACGCGTCACATTGGCACACTCATGATTACCACGGAGCAAGAAGAAATTCTCTGGATATTTGATCTTGTAACAAAAGAGGAGCAAGATGGTCTCCAGACTTTGTTTTCCTCGATCGACATAATCACCCAAGAATAAATAATTTGAATCCGGTGGATATCCACCCTAGAAAAGAAATGAGTGAGAATAAGCCCAAAAAAAAAAAAAAAAAAAATACCATTTCAAACAATCGAACCAAATCATGAAATTGACCATGAATATCACCCAATATCTTCACAGGCGCATTGAGTTCTATTAAACTCTAAAGATCGTTAGGTACGAAGACGATAGGGATTCTCTTACAGGCTGACTCAGAAAGACTTGCTGTGCTGCTCTACAAATCGCTACAATTTCTGAGTTTCTAAAACAAATCGATTTGGGCACTTTGGTTTTTAGGCCGATATCCAACAGTCGATGGATGCATTCGTCAATGTCCAGGTTCCAACCGATCGATCTGAGTGAGGTCGCTGTCAACTGGTTTTGGGAATTGACCGTGTTGTTCGTTGGACTGTGTACGACGGGTTCGGCTGGTTCACTGTTGAGTTTGGAATTAATCAGAATCGAATTGACTGAGGTGGCTGTGGCTGTGGACAGTTCATTGTCTGGTATCTCTGTTCTTACAACACTAGGTCTAGCACTCTTCCTTCTTTTAGAATTAACATTTCCCATATTATTTTTATTGGAAAATGAAAAGAAAAAAAAAAAAAAGAAGAGCGAGAAAAAAAAAATGACATTTTTATAACATCACGTGTGTGGGAAGAAGAGTTTCACTTCCATTTTTTTTTTTTGTATTTGTCTAAAACAGGATGTGGTGGATTGAGTTGTATGAAACAAAAAGGGATAAAATGGATCTACACTTTTATAGATAAACTCATTTATCCTAATAAAACAAGATCAGCAACCATCCTTTCTTTTTTGCTTGCACTCCTTAAACATGTTCGCTTGATTGTTATTGTTCGTTAAACTCAGCAAATCCTTTTCATTGGATACTTGTCTTTATGCGACACATCATCAATCAGGTTACGTTTCCCTTTTGTCAGTGAAGTCTATGCAAAAAAGAGCTTTGGATCCTCCATGAATCCTATTCATTTCATCTCTTTTACAAAAAAAGCAAGAGGTTCATACAATACGCATGTCCATCACGTAATGTGTAACATTCAATTGACAATAAGCCATGACGACAGAAAGAGACATGATTTGAGTTCACACTGCACTACCCCCACCCCTTTGGTCTTTCTCCGTCATTCTGTAGATCGTGATGCTTCTCATCCACCTCACTGTCCCATCGTGACGCGTACTCATTCAGACCTGTAAGCCTACCTTGCTGTGACAAAAGAGAGAGAGTGAGATCATCATGAAGCCCCTGTGGACCACGTTTACCCATTCACCCAAACAGAGACGATCCATGCTCGTTCGACACATCACACCGATCGATCCTCGTCTGAGTCACCTCTTGCTCGTCCCCGAAAGCTCTTTCTTATCTGTGTCATGGAGCTTAGCTCAAAAACGTCCTTGGATACCAAAAGCCACGGCCTCCCCGACACACACACATGCCCATCTTTTTGAATGACAAAGGGAAAACAAAAGACGTGTCATTCGATTGAAACATGCCAACAGACGGATCCAAGGACAAGACACAATGCTATTTTTTGGAAAAAATGAGAGGGGGATCGATCTGGACAGAGTAAGCTCAGTCGTTGTGAGAGGCATCCCCCTCTTTGGATGGTATCCCACCTCTCGCCATCCAATCGAAACAAGGGCAGAGATTGACCAAGGACACATGACTGCCCCCTGGGAGATGTCGATCGTCTTTTGAGATCACTGACAAGGCTTACGACCAAACCAGTTGAAAACAGAAGCGAGTTTGGAGAGGATGAAATGGATTTGGACGATAGAAGATGGGGTAAGGATAAAATGGGTCTAATTTAAAAAAGACAGGATGCTAGATGCATCCAGTGTTTTGTTTCTCTCAAGATTGAAAGAAGAGAGAGAATGCGTCTAATCAAAAGTCGACTTTATTCATGCTTGATTCTAGCGTGATCAAAGGCTTGATGGATATGTTGATAGGATTGAACAAGACATAAAAGAGGTACCTTTGAAATCATTAGTGTCATCAAACCATGGCCTGTTCCACTTACAATCACCCAAGGCGCATTGAACGCGACGAGATAAACCCAGAAATAGAAAGGACTTGGATCACAGTGAATCGCTTCGGGCAACTCGGTCAAGAAATACTGTGTGCAGCTCAAGAGATGACAGAGAGAGACAGTGAGTTGAAAAAAGTATTGTCGGCTTGATTTTGTAAGGATGAGATAGGCTGTGATGAAACAGAGTGGACCATAGATAAACTAAAGAAAGGGAATCAGTAAGCGAGAAAGAGGATGGGGGAGGGGTGGTTACGATCGTGAGCGATTCAAGCAGGATGAGTTGTTTGTCCATCACCATATATCTTGAATCGCCTTTTCCATATTCTTTCCAAAGTTGTGCCAAAAGATCATTTTGACTGGCAATCCGGTCTCGGTTCAATAACCAATACAATTCAAATCCACAGTGCAGAAGCCCACAGAGGACAAACCAAATCAACCGAAAGGGTGAATGGGTCCAACGAAACAAAACAGCACTCAAACAAACCACAAGTGTGCCAAAGGTCAAGAGCAATTCCAGTTGACTTTTGTCATTAGGCACATAATTCACAATGTCTAAATCAGTGGGATAATAAGGATGACTCATAAAAAAAAAAAAGGAGGGGGGGAGCTTTATTCAAAAACAGACACTCCTGGTGTGACCGAGATATCCTTTTGGTCCTGCAAGACCTCCGAAGCCTTGGCCAACGTGTCCTCCTTGACCATCACATAATCCGTATCAAACGTGCTGACCACAAACACCGGAATCCCATGGTCCTTGAGAGGTGAAACGATTCTTGCGAGGATGCCGACCAGGCCGAAATCCATTTGAGCATCCACCTGAAACATACGCCAGCCTGCCTCGGTCTTGTTGGGTTCTGCCGCCAAGGTGAACTGGCTGGGGACGATCAAGGAAAGTTCGCTGGTCGTCTTGGACACCGTGTACCAAGGCGCGTCTTGCACCACCTCCAGCAATCGTCGAAAGTCGCGATCGTATTGATGCACAGAGAACGGGTCGGGTAAAATCTTCAATTGGATTGTGAAGGACATGAAAGAAAGAAGAAAAAAACAAGTGTGAACCGCAGCAGTGACTCATGAACGGTCGGTGTGACTGCAAAAGAAGGCGTCTGCCGCACGAGGGACGCTTTGGTTGACCGCCTCAAGGCACCGTCACAGGATGGCTTCCTGCTTGAAACCATGCCTACACCCTCGAAACGAAGCCTTTGTGCCTCGTTGGCTAGAAAAAAGGTTTTGTTCAGATCCAAAGGGAAATGGCAATAAAATAGATTCGGCTTTTGAATAGGGATCGATTCCGCAATGGGTTGCTTGACTCTCTATCGATCCTCTTGCCAATCTATTTCTTTTCTGGACAGTCGATCAACGCGTTGGACAGTCCCAGTGGCAACAAGAGATGTGGGTTGTTTCAAAACAGGGCATACTCAAAATGCTTTTGGATGGAGGGGCGGAACGGTACCAAAGACAGATCGATTCGGTTTGAGATCACAGACAGGGGAGTGGGTGATCGAACAAAGATTCCGATTCAGCATGACATTTCCTTGCGGGTACGAATGAATGACGTAAAAGGCATCTGTTGATAAACACCCACCACAGCAGAGGTGAAAGGGTCAACAGGAAGACAAGGTTGACCAAGTAAAAAAAAAAACCTACTTCAACTACGTGAATACATGCTACCGATAGGGTTTTCTTTGGCCTAGTTTGCATGCTTTTTTAAAGAATAAATGGAGATCGCGTTGATTCAAAAGACGCGTTATTATTATTATTTTTGAATTGTGATACAACAAACTGACTTGGACAGAAAGCAATGTGTTGATAGTATTAAAATAGAAAAAGAAGAGAAGGTTGGAAAGGGGGGTATCAAAAGAAAAGCAAGGTAGATTAAAAGCCCAAGAAGACAGATCTCTTTTTGCCTTTGGGATAAACGACCAGATTAGACAAGAACAGGCCAAGGGTGATGGACAGAGCGATGCCGAGGACCTGAAAGACAAAGGCACTTCCACTCTGATCATTGGAACCATCAAACATCTTGATCGCTCCTCTGACACCTAGAGAACCGATCAGTTTCCGAGATCCTTACCTCCGTTCACTTACCGATACTGCCGGGCACCAACACGACCGTGCCACCCAAGATGGGCACGAACGTCAGCCGTTTCGTGATCCGTCCATAGAGATTACCAAACAAGCCGATCGCAAAGGCACCTACACTGGGAGTGATGACCGACGCGTTCCCGGTGAACTTGCTGACGAAAAAAGAGACGGTATAGCCCAGGGCGCTGTTGAGGATCACGACCGGCCACTGAGAGACACTGGCGCCAAAGACCATGGCAAACCCGATCGTGGACAGGGGTAGGAAGAGAAAGGACCAGTAGGGATCCGGACTGGATTGGCAAGAGGAGCCAGAGACGTCAATGTCCAGGTCAGGATGGGTCAGACGCCAGACGGAGCAACCGTAGCCGATACCAAAGGCCAAGAATAAGATGTACATCAAGGCATAGATCAAATGAATACTGCCGTTCACAAAGTTCTTGGCCGAGAGCTCCATGACGGAGCAAGTGAGTGAGAATCCAGGCAGGGCGATAATGATCTGGAGACGTTAGACGACTTTCAACTCCCTCTCTGTTTACTTACTGCACCCATCGCTACCGCCGCAAAACAGATGTGAGGATGGAGAGCGAGGGCGATCACCGCGATCGGGATCGTGATGGCCATTTCAAACACACTGCCCAACATGGGGACCTTTTCGGACAGATAGGTCAGTGCGCCGACTAGAAAGAAAAAAGTGGATGAGACAAGGTCGAGATCAGGATCTATTTACCGACGAGGCCAAAGAGCGCGCTCACCCAACAATCCGTCCAGGAGCCATTGAAAAACAAGGGAGCGGTAAAGGCGGACGAGAGGACATAGGCCAGCAGGATCCAAGGAGCGCTCCAAGTCGGTGGGCCCTTCAGGACCTCCTCTAGCAACACGTTCGCTTCCTCTAACCCCATCTCGTCCTTCACCATTCGGCCCACAATGGCGTCCGTCTTTTCCAGTCGACCGATATCCCAACCGCGCGAGCATCGGATCAGGTGGGTCTCTGACGTATGGGTCTCCAGGTCGCCCCAGGTGACGATGATCAAGCCTGGCAAGACTGCATAGCTGCCATCGATCGCCAGCCGCTGACTAACCTTGCTCATGGCCGCTTCCTAAAAAGAGCATCAGTCTCGCTGCCTGCAACAAGGGGGTGCGCTTACGATCCGGTGAGACAAGGCGCCGGTGCGAACCAGCGCCTTGCCCAATTGGATGATGAAATCCTGTCTTGATAAAATATCGGCAATTTCAGAGGCAATGGCCATCCGGTGGGCCGCATGTTCGGCAGGGCCCTTTTCGATGTCGGGGACCGGGTGCATGAGTTGCAAGAGGGTTTGGCTGGAGGTGAGCGAGCGAAGCGGGGTGGGTCGGACGGGCCGATGGGGGTCAAAGACATCGAGCTTCAGCAGGTTGGACAGGACGCCGGCCTTGCTCGGCCTTCGTCTCTGGCCTGTTCCCGTCACTTCTTCGACCAGCTGGAGAGCATGTTCTGTGTGGGTCCGTTGCAGATCGGCGCTGGCCACAGGATCCAGCGAGATCCTGTGCATCGTCTTGGCTTCCTTGTCCACTACCTCCTCCAATCCCTCTTCCCTGTCTTCTGAAAGACTGGAGCGTGCTGAGACATCGAGATGATGAAAAGGATTGTTTTCCATTTTTTTTTAAAAAAAAAGAAAAAAGAAAAAGAAAAAGAAAAACGAGGGAAATAAATCAAATCTTTGCCTCTAAACTGTCGGTGGGATGGCTATCCAAATGAAATGCAGGAAAAAAGACGAGTTCGATTTGACACACGACATTGGTCTTCTTTTTTACTGGACAGGTGTCTTATTCATGAAGTGAGGTTTATGCAACTCTGTTATGCACACACACACTTTCTTTCTTGATCACTGCCCTTCATTTGATGACACAGGATAGACAGACCATCGTGAGAAATCAAGATTTTGTTTTCATTGGTCACGTCGGCTGTCGTGATGTAACGTTACTCTGCTATTGACAATTTGGTATGATTCGGGAAAAGAACAGACTAGACATTCTATCGCTGAGAGGATAGGGTGAACGAGCTTAGTCATCCGACTAGCCATGTTTAGTCAAATTACTCCTTAGGATATGTTCATTCGAGTTTATTTTCAGCGTCAAAGAATGAATTTATTCACGATGCATTTCAAAAACAAAGCCTGCATTCTCTTTTGACAGGCTGTGTATGGGATGATGGTGATAAAAGAGGATCGAATGTTTTCTGATGATCTGTGCTGTAAGATGCACTCGGATTTTTTATTTACTTGCATTCAAGAAGGAAAATGTACTTTTGTTTGGACCTGTTGTGTCAGGGTGGCATGAATCTCAAACATTCGATTGAATGAACCGACAGCACTTGTTGCAGAAAGAAAGGTGGATGGAATAAGTGAGATGTTTTTTATTTTTATAAAAAAATCATTGGATGAGTCAAGGCTTCTCGGTGGGCTTTCTAAATTTGGGATTATTTATCTATTTATATCTAATGTAACAAAGTCATAAAAAAAAAATGAAACAGAATTGACAGTGAGAATGATTCACTGCTTTTGTTTGTCTTGGCTCAATGAACATGTGTAAAGCTTTACACTTTTTTGTTCAACTCAATGCTTGTCAAACCAACTTTTTTGATAACAAGTTAGAATGACAATTTATGAACACAAAAAGCAAAGCCATCCTGATTACAAAAAAAATAGAGGGCTTGTGCGGAAAAAGTTTTTTTTTTAGTGGATTGAGTGAATAAACAAAAAAGGGTAAAGGATTAAGATTTATTTCTTTTTTTATCGTTGCGTCAAATAAATATGTGTATAAACGAGGTATATTAATAATAATCATCATGCTTGTGAAGGGTGTATATAGAATGAAATATGGTACAAAAGAAAGAGGTATATAAGAGACGAATTCAACACATTATACGATTGGTTCCAACAATTAAAGAAGGTTGAGGACGACAGTTGGACAGGCCTTCCTGTTTTTCTTCTTGTTCTTCTTCTTCAAAAGCAGGAAATGAGAAGTACATGTCTTCAAACAAACATCGAACTTGTTTTTCTGATTCATCATTCTTGGTGGTTGGGATAGAAGAAGGTGACACGATGGATAATAAGCTCTTTACGAAGGATGAAAATGATTTATGGCGCACATTGTCGGTTTTGAGTAGAGTACAGTGGTTGGAAACGGTAGTGATCATGTTGAAAGAGAAGGAGAGAAAAAAGAAAAAGAGAGGCTTTTATACCTTTTCAGACATCGTCGTACACCGGCTACACTAAAAATGGATAAAGAGCCCGATCCACTTTTTGTAGGTCTGGAACAGTGAGCAATTTGCCACACCTTTTCTTTTCTGTGCATTCAACGTTCTTTTCTTATTCCGATATTTATATAGTATGCAGCCCAAGCTAGACAAGATAAGCATACATCGATCAAGCTTGTTTATTGAGAAAAAAAAAAAAAAAAAAAAAGGCTTACAAATCAACAACAACAAAAGCCCCTATCAGACTTTTTTTTTTTTTTTTTTTTTTTTTTTTTTTTTTATTCTTATTTCAAAAGAGGCAAAACTCATTTTTTTTGTCTATGCACATTTGAAAATTTTACATTTGGATTTATTTTATCCTTGCTTAAAAAGAAAGGATGGCTGAGCAGGTCAATGGATGTAAAGATTATTTGTATTTTACATATTCTTCAAGGCATGATCTCTTACATCCAAAAAAGTATAAAGTGTTTTTTGTTTGATCTAATTCATTAAAAAAAAATAGTATTTCATGCTTATATTAAATGTTGAATAGTTTATACAAATGACAGAAGATGATGTAAATCAAATACAATACATAATCATCTTTACATCGTCATTTCTATTTTTTGTCCTTCTTTTTATCAACTCAATTGAATTCTATTTAAATTGAGAAATAATCCTTGTTGAATAACCTCTCTCTCTCTCTTTGTCTCATTCTCTTGTCTCCTTTTATCCAATTGACAGTTTAAATCTCTTTTTCAATCAATTCCCATACATGACTCATCGTCAGAATGCTTCAAGCTTATATGAGGCAAAACAGTAGCACTCGCCATTTATTTTAGCGTCAAGCCGATGCCTTAAAAAGACAGGTTTGAATGCATTCATCAGGTGTTCTCTTTTTGTGATGTTTTGTACAAGCACGGTGTCATGGATACCCGACCCAACACTAGGCTTTACCATAGTGATAGAGAAACCATGGCAATACATTTAAACATGAAACAAGAAAGAACCAACTGCTCTTTCCCTCCTCCCCCCCCCTGCATTCTACTTTCAATAAACTCTTTTTTGTACAACAACTTGTGATCTTTTTGTTTCTTTTTTTTCATGTGGAACACGGAGAACTTTTAGTAACAAACATCTAAAGAGAACGAGCCATGTGTTTCTTTTTCATTTTATTGCTTGGCTACAGTAGACATCAGCCCTTGAATATGAAAAGAGGCTCATCGGCCATCGAATTTAAATCGATTTGAACATCAGCAAGACCTTTTTCTTCCAACCAGGCGGAGACAATGAAAAAAAAAAAAAAAAAAAAAAAAAACGTGCATTTAATCATCTGTGTCACCCTCCCTGACCATTCTTTGCTTTAAAATTTGACTTTTTGTCAAACAAGCGACACTCTGCTCATGATTCAGCGTGAACTTTTCACTCTGGTTTCTTTTTTATGGGCTACATGCTCGGTGAGATAAAAGACAGCTGCAGTAGGCTGCTTCTTCTTTCATGATGACACATTCGTTTGACATGCATAAATAAACTTGTGTCATCCCTTTGTTCAATTTCCCTGTGATGCTTGTTAAACCGAGGCCAAGAATGACTTGCAGAGTATTTCACATGAAACTCTCAAAGCCTTTCATTCCTCCCTCTTCTTTCTCATCCTCTCTGCCTTTTACACCAAGCGCGACTCCAATCAATCCATTCGTCTTGATTCCTAGCATGCATACCCATGTCCTCTCTCTCTCTCAACATTCAATCCGGTCATCCTCGTCAGGACCAGCAAGACGGTCTCTAATAGGATCGGTTCCTTGCTGCACCCTATGCTGTACAGAGGGATCCAAAGACCTGTTTTCTTCCATCGTCCAGCAAGGCCTTGATAGACCGATGGACGCCATCTGCTCACTCGCTCTCTAGCCCCACCTCAATCGCATGCCCTTTCTTACTCTTTGGATGCACTCAAGGTACGCATGCTGTCCATGGCCGTCGAGTCCTGTCGACTCGGTCCATGAAGACCCTGCGTGTGCAAAGGAAGCAGCGCGATCGAACACAGACCCTCCTGTTGAAAATCACAAGCGCTTGGCTTGAGAAAATCAGAGTGTCTGATCATGGGCCCCGAGAGAAAAAGGACTTTTTCATCGTGCAGTGACGCAACAGAGACAAGAGGCAAGGTCACCCAAAGGTCCACGGCTTTTGTTCACATCAGGCGATGAACACATCCCCTCCTTTTTGGTCGAAAAAAAGATAGGGTAAAACCAAAGTGTGTCTTTGGGGGGGGACTTTTTCCTGTTCTACGAAAAAGAATGGCATCACCAAAGTCTTGCGTTTCAATTGTAAAGACATGGATTCAACAGGGTGCCTGCTGTGCTTTTTTGATCACAGGTGCTTGCTCTTGGATTGGTTCGTAGATCGTGTTCTCTGGCGTGCAAAGAAGCAAAATGCAAGAGAAGGGGCGTTTTTCACAACTCAGTCCCAAAGGCTCAACCCATCACCCTTTCAAGTGATCCACTGGGAATTTGGCAGGTCCATGCTGATGGACTGTGAAAGGCCAAGGAATCATTTGGAAATTCAAACATGAGGACCCTCTCTATCCTGTCTCTTTTTCTTGAACAAAGGAATCTCATCATGACATGGTCCATCGGATAGCTTCCTGCTCGCACTCGAGTCGTTGTTGACCTTCTCGGGCCGACTGGATGGTGCGGCCGATAAGGTGAATGAGAAAGATGGACAAAAGAAAGATCAGTCGTGAGTGGACTCGGCTTTGTTTGCTTTGGATGGGAGGGTCGATAGAAAACGACGTCTTACGTCATCTTGCTCTGTATACCGCCTTCCATCCAGCGTAGACTTAGGGGATCCAAAAGTGACGGGATCCTGAAAAGCATGGGAAAAGAGGCTCAGTAGGCGTCTTGTGCTCGAAGGACGAAGAAGTCTCTGGGTCTTTTCTCAAGTTAGCCTTCTTTTCGGAATCTTATTGCGGGGATGACATTCTCTGATGATTATTTTGATGGGTCTGTGTTACCTGCCAGAGTTCAACCTTTTGGATGTCACTTGTTTCTGAGTGACATGGACAGTTTGTAACAGTTCGTTCAAAAGTGCAAGTCATCCTCTGCCTGTTTATTTGATGGATGGAAATAAAGTGTATTCAAAGTCTAGACTGTATCACTAGCTCACATTCCAAGTAATTATGCTGCATAATCGTACAATGTACAATCCATACATTGGCCATAAGACTCATAATAAAAGCAATGTCCACAGTCTAATTGTTTCGTTAGCATCCTTTCTTTCTCCTAATCAAGTCTAGAACAACCGAGAAGAAATTTGGTTTTTTTTTTTTTAAAAAAAAAGACCTTGCTATTATTAGAAGGTGCCTTTTTTTTATAAACCTTCTTCTTTTTCTTTTTTTTTTGTTTTTTTTTTTTTTTAAAAAAAAAAAAACTGCCAAGAAAATGTCAAAGAACAGCTTATTAAATCCAGAAAGGGATCAACAGGTTGATTTACACAAGAAAAACACATGGACTTCTTCACTTTGTCAAAAATACAACCGACATTTCTCTCGAACCCGGTCCTCTTCTTACACAGCCATCCAAAGACCAGCGTACGGCACCCAAAGAGCACACACGGAGCCGATGACTGTGAATGAAGAAGAAGAGGAAGAAAGCTCGCTGTTGAAACAGCCCGAGAGGCCTTGGTCATGGAAATCCTCTGCTTTACGTGCAGTGGGCATTAAAAATAAACAACATGATTTTATCAATTAGGACAGGGTGCGATAGTACACTTGACTAAAAAGGGAAAGTGAATGCTTTCTGCTTTTTGATTTTTTCCTTCTTTTAAGAAAATCAAATGAAAAGATCGATGGCTTCTTGGTCGCCGGTTCAAACGAGGTTCGGATCGTCTGCTGATGATCATTTTCGGGATCTGTTGGGTGATGAGTGAACGAGTAGAAAGACAGGGAGGGAGGGTTACTTACTAGACCAATCTTGTAGGGCTGAATCCGATGGGTATCTTGGTTGCAGAGGATACGGAAGAAGTCTGGTATCCTAGGTAACAACAGTTCAGCCGTCTGTCAACATGGCACGAGAAGAGAGGAGACTATTTACCTGTCTGTTTTCTTGTTTCAGTGGATGCGGTAGGGACTGCACTGGATTCGGTCCATCGTCCTCCTTTTCTGTTTTACTCATTCTTCTTGTCTCTTTGTATTGTGTATAGTTTGGTACGACTAGGCACGTTATGAACACGGAAGCCATCTACAGTACTTTTTACCTGGTTTTATCTTTCCTGTTCCATGCTCTCGTATGAATTGATTCATGGATTCATTCACATCTAAATCTTCCATGGTTGACATCATCCTTTGACAAGCCTATCTAGTGTGTCACTGGGTTATGATGCGTATGAAGAAAAAAGGGACTTACTTGTTCATCATTAGAACAAGTATAGGTCAACATGTGTGCCAGGGTGTTGACAATTGACTTTAGCAGCTGTAACCTGTTTGTTTCTAATGATTGGATGTCATCCAAAGATGTTTCCCAGTGCTGTGCCCAGTGAGAGGATTGTGATAGATCGACTGCTATTTGATACTCTTGATCTAATATGCTGATATCTATTGGATCTGTAGAGCTTTGACATGCAACAATATAGGCATGATGGGCCTAAAAGGGGAAAAGAATTGAATGTGTGCGTTGAGATGGGGGATGGTGTATTACCTTTTTTAAATGACGATCGTATGTCATCTTCATATTCTGCACATTTTTTATTTGATGCTTGATCTAAAAAAAAGATGAGAAGAAGAAAATGATTGACAATGTATTTACTGCATGTCTTGATGCTTGCTGCTGCTTTAAATGTTGCATCCATGGTATCTCCAACATTTCGCTTATATTTTGACTTAATTCAATATGAGTTCTTGCAGTGATCTCGGTTGTGGACAACAATACATCAAATGGGCTCTCTAATATAGATTGAGATAGCTTATATAATCTGTTTCCATATTCTTGTTCAATTTGTACTCTAATCATCTATGCATTAAACAAAAGAAGATCTTTTTCTTTATGATTACCTTTGTTGAAGGAAATGAAGAACAGTAGAAAATGTCTGTTTGGCTTGACTTAATCGATTCAATAAAATATTCAGGGCAGATTCATCTGAAGACTAACAATCCAATAAGTACATTCGTTTTTAAACAGCAATACTTTACCCAAAAATTATATTTTATCTTTAAATTATCTTCTTGGTTGGTCTCTGACATTGGAAAATGGAAAAGAAAAAAAAAAGAGAGAAAAAAAAAAGAGGGGAAAGAAAAAGTAATCCTTTTTTTTTTATGGTTGTAAAGAACTGTACTACTCGATTCTGGCCACTGTACTTTAAAATGGCCTATTGTTCAGTCAAATGACTATGAAAAATCATGCAAAACAATCCAACGTGAGCCTTTCTTTCCACAGGCATGAAAGCCAAAAGAATTCAAGATTGAAAACACATTCTAAATGCACGATACATGAATGATAAAAGAAAGAGAGATTGTTCTGTTCTAATGAAGCTCTTGACATTTCTTTTTTTATTATTATTTACTGTTCATTTGTTATTGAACAAATATTAGTATTTTTCACAAGTTAATCTTGCATCATCTTGTATTCCATTCCTTCGAGAAAGCAACCCACTCCTTGTCAGGCTTTTTTTTTATATATAAAATCTATTCAAACGCTTGGATGAAACATATCAACTGTCTACCTTCATTTTATTTTTAGAATCTACATCTTTAAAGAGTAGCATTTTTATTTTTACAAATTTGGATAATAATGACATCACGTTGAAAATCATTTGTTTACAAGCAATCAAGATACCAATTTGGCTGATCCTATTTATTCAAATTCATTGCAATGTGCGCTTATGTGTCTTACAGAGCAATCTCATAAAATATCGTTTCAAATTTAGTGAATCAATCAATGTCCTTGCCAAGATTCGATGTCAAAAAGCTTGCAAATAAATGCTTTGGAATGATCGACATCTATCAAAGAGAGAGTAAATCATTGTGTTTGATTAAATGAAGATCTTTGAGGCGATGTGATGGGTTCAAATCATATTTAAACCCTGATCACTCTCAAGGCACACAAAAGATCAAATGGCTTGTGCTTTTCTCAGAGACATCCATCAGATCAATCAACAAGGCTCTCTTGTTGTTTCTTTAGTCAACAGGCTTAGATACCCTATCATTCAATCCTATTCGAATAATAGCTGTACGATCGCATCCGCATTTTTTTTTTTTTTTTTTTGTAAATAAAAAAAATCTGGAGTTGAAAAAAAGCCCCCCCTTTGAATTGCCCTGAGCCACATCCAAAAAGTCACTTTAATTACCGTCTTCTTTTTATAGTAAAAACTAGTTTTCTTGGTTTTTTTTTTTATTTCTTTTCTTTTTTAAAACTAGAAAAAAAAATGGGATATCGCAAGGTATCAGAACCAGAAGATATTGGTTTATATAGAACTTATCGAGAGGAAGCAGTCCCTCTGACGAATTCAACTCCATCAACCACAGAAAAGGAACACGCCTTTACAGATAGTGTACCAGTGCATTTAGAACCTTACTTGCAAACAAAACCAACATTTGGACTCACAGACGAACAAGTGCTTGAAAGAAGAAGTCGATTTGGAAGAAATGAGCTGATGGAGAAGAAGAGAAATAAACTTTTACACTTTTTATCGTTTTGTAAGAGCAAAGGACAGAGAACGGGCCAAAGAGTAACCTGTGTTCTGTGTTAGTTACAGGAGCGATTTCTTATTTGATGGAAATATCACTCATCTTGACCGCCTTAACCAAAGACTGGCTTGATTTCGGCATCATCTTGGGTATGCTGATCATCAATGCCGTGATTGGATATGTCGAAGAAAACCGAGCAGAGTCTGCGATTGCTTCCTTAAAGGACAGCTTGGCACTCCACTGTCGCTGTTGGCGTAATGGCCAGTTGGTCGAGGTGGCCTCGGGAGACATTGTGGTGGGAGACATTGTGGTGTTGCGATTGGGAGATATCGTGCCGGCGGATGCCAAACTCTTGGGGATCGGTGCCTCTGGAGAGGCGATCGAGACCGACCTCCAGGTCGATCAGAGTTCGCTCACCGGTGAATCCTTACCGTCCAAAAAGAAACCCGGCAGCTTGGTCTATTCATCCTGCGTTGTCAAACAGGGACAGCAGCAGGCGGTCGTCGTTCGTACCGGGCCCGATACGTTCATCGGAAAGACAGCGAGTCTGATCACGGTCACGACAGACTCTGGACGGTTTCAAAAGGTGATCAATTACATCGGAAACTTTCTGATCATCATCTCCATCCTCCTCGTCCTCGTCTTGTTTGTCTATGACTTGGTCGAGCAAAAAAATAAGTCGGGAACGATCACGGGTGATCAAGTCTTGGCTATTCTGAACGAGATGGTGGTCCTGACGATCGCTGCGTAAGTGATAGACATTGCCTCTGATAAAAAAAAAAGATGTCAATTGAACTTCTATTAGCATTCCTGTTGGATTACCTACCGTGATGTCTGTGACGATGGCCATCGGAGCCAAGCAACTCGCCAAGCGTCAAGTGATCGTGAAGCGATTGACGGCCGTGGAGGAGTTTGCGTCGGTCTCGATTCTTTGCAGTGACAAGACCGGCACACTGACCAAAAACGAGCTGACCTTTGATGAACCCCATCTTTCGAAAACGTATGAAAAGAATGACATCTTACTTTATTCTTATTTGGCCTCTGAAGTAGCCACGGATGATCCTATCGAATTCGCCGTTCGAACGGCCGCTGAATCACAGCATCCTCAAGTGATGAACGACGGTAGCCATACCGTCCAAGGCTACAAACTCATCTCCTTCAAGCCGTTCAATCCCGTGGACAAAACCGCTCAGGCCACCGTTCAGGATCTCTCTACACTCACGACGTTCCGTGTCGCCAAGGGCGCCCCTCCCGCCATCTTTGAGCTGGTCGGTGGGGATGCGGAGGCGGAGGCCATGGTAGATTCCTTTGCGAGTCGAGGCCTGAGATCCCTGGCTGTCGCTCGTACGGTCGATGGCATGGATCGTTGGGAGCTCGTCGGTCTACTGACCCTGATCGATCCACCAAGACATGACTCTGCAGAGACGTTGGCCGAATGCCAACAGTTTGGTATCTCGGTCAAGATGATCACGGGTGATCAACGCGTGATAGCGAAAGAAGTCGCTGGAAGACTAGGCATGGGTCAAAACATCATGGATGCGGATGAATTGGCTGATACGAGTAAATCAGATCAAGAGATCGCAGACATGTGTCTGTATTCTGATGGATTTGCTCGAGTGATTCCAGGTAAAAGAGAAGGCGCGTCAAGAGACTGTCATCTGACTGTGTTTGTATAGAGCATAAATACCGGGTGGTTGAATTGCTTCAAGAACGTGGATACTTTGTAGCCATGACAGGAGATGGTGTTAATGATGCGCCTGCCCTGAAGAAGGCCAATGTGGGTATCGCCGTGGCAGGAGCGACGGATGCGGCTCGGTCGGCTTCGGATATTGTGCTGTTGGAACCTGGTCTGTCTGCGATTATTGACGGTATCAAGATTTCAAGGATCATCTTTCAGCGATTACAGTCTTATGCCCTGTACAGAATCACGTCCACCATCCACTTTTTGCTCTTCTTTTTTGTCATTACGCTTGCGGAAGATTGGAAGATGCCACCCGTGTTTCTCATCTTGATCTCCTTATTGAATGATGCGGCTACGTTGATCATGGCCGTAGACAACGTCAGTATCTCTCCATCCCCCAACATGTGGCGACTTCGACTTTTGATCGTGCTCTCTTTTGTGCTTGCCGTTGCTCTTTCTCTATTCTCATTTGCTCACTTTTATATCTTTCGTGATGTTTTGCATGCTACCCCTGGTGAACTTTCTACCATCATGTATCTACATATCTCTTCTGGTAAGGTTTTTTTTTTTTTTTTTTTTTTTTTTTTTTTTTTTTTTTATTTTTTTTGTCTGCAAATCGCTTATGCTCACAATAGCTCCTCACTTTGTCATCTTTTCCACTCGTACCAATACATTTTGGTGGAAGAGCCTACCCTCCATTGTTTTCACTGTGATTGTGCTGGGAACTCAAGTGATCGCTCTTGTGCTTTCGGTGTATGGCGTGTTTGGAGAAGATCAAAACATTGCTGGTATTGGTTGGGTTCGTGGTGTGATTATCATTGCCATTTCACTTGGTATCTTTCTGATTATTGACATGCTCAAGGTACTTACGATATTCATTTGGGACAAACTGGAAAGAAATCCCTCTTCGTTTGTATCAAAGAAAGCTCCCACAAGTAAAGCAGCTGCCTTTATTCAACAAAGGTCTCGCATGGGATATGATAGAGCGATGAGACGTGAATCAACAAGTTCTGTGAAATCATACTAAGCCATACCCCTCCTTTCTGTTGTAAATTTTAAAGTATATAAATGATTTATGTATAGCAAGAATTTTTGTTTTTTTTTTTATTTTACAAGAAAGAAAACGATATATACTGAATTGATAATGACAATGTATATACATTATATACAAACTTTTTTTTAAGCTATCAGTCGCTGTAATTTTTCAGATCCTCGAATGATTTCCTTTGCATTCGTACTGATACCAGGACACTGACTGATATTCAAGGTCTTTAATCGTCCTAATTCCAGGATGGATTGAACAGCCGAATCCGTCACGCGTACACAACCTCTGATATTAAGCAGAAAGACGGACTGAGAGGATAGGAGGGTACGTACGGATAGATCTGACACGGCCGCACCACAAAAGCTCACGTCCAGATCATGCAATTCCTGCAAGACCGCCAGCCGTTCAATCGCACTATCCGACAATGCGCAGCAAAAGCTCAACGAAAGATGATTGAGATGAGGCGCGGCATAGACAAGATAGGCAATGGCTTGATCCGTCAAGAAGCTGCAATCGTTCAGATTTAGAAACTTCAGGAGAGGAAACCGAGTCTCTGTCCAGGTGGAAAAGCCCTGATCGGTGATGCGCGTGCATCGTTGAATGTTGAGGTATTCGAGGGTGCTAGAGCAGTAGTGGGCCAAGTGTTGCATGGTCATGTCCGATAGCTTTTTGCAGTAAGACAGCGAGAGCTCCTTCAGGGTCGGGTAATCTCGAGAGGCCTTTTCGTCCAGTAGCCTAAAGATGCCGATGTCACTGATCTTTCGGCAGTTGGACAGGTCGAGTCGTGTGAGTTGTGGACAGGCTGTGGCGATCAGACTGAGACTTTTGTCCGTCAAGAGCCAACATGAGTTGAGGTCCATCGTCTCGATGTCGGACATGCTACCCACCAGTTCCTTAAATCCGTCATCGGTCAAATAAAAGCACTGGGATAGATTCAGATGGCGTGGGTGGCAGTGTCCAACAAGACGCATGATGTGCTTGATATTGCTGTCTGTGACCTTCTTGTTGATTTGGCTCAAATCAAGCAGTGTGAAAATTTTGTCGTTTTGTTGAATAAATTCTCGGCATTTTTTAGAAACAGTCGAGAGCCGAAGAATGCTGTTAAGATCGAGATGGTTTACGATGCGTGATAAAATGTCTTCGTTCAGTAGACCTAGCCAACTGGAGGTTTTTGGCTCAAAGGGCTTAGAGTCTAGTGGTTGAATCACGCTTTCGAGACTCAGCTTGGATATTTCCTGGCTGGGCTTGAGGTTACGATTGGCAAGAGCAACTAAATTTGGATCAGACCATATGGCCACACTTGCTCTTCTTCTTCTCGTCTCTGTATTCTTTAAAACGTTGGCAGCTGTTGGAGGTAACAAGGTTGGGTCTTGGTCCGTTGTTGTACTACATACGGAACTCGGTGGAATAGTGAATGAGGGTCCTTCAGGAGAGGGTTCCTGGTGGATGAGCGGAGAAATAGGAGTGTCTATAAAATTCTCTTTTCTCATCAATATTCTCTTTCTGTCTATACTATTTTACTTACCTGCTGTTTCCATGACTACATCCATGCCAGTCTATTTGATATCAAATGTATTTAAAAAGAAAGAAAAAAGAGATGATTTTAAACCTTACTTACCATGGATTTCAACTGATTTAACGAGCTTTCTGCCATTGACTTAAAATGGTCTAATAAAGATGGGAAATGGTCAAGGACTTGAATGAAATCCGATTTTTTTAAAATATAAAGCTCTAATGCTGTTACTGCCCTTGCGTCAGTTGCACGTGGGGTGTTTAGTAAAACTGAAATATCCCCAAAATAATCACCTGGTCCAAACCGTGTAATGGGCACCGCATCTTCTGAACCCTCCTTTGTCGGCTTGGTGAATTCGACAGTACCTGATTATCATCAGTATAGGGTCATCATCATCTGGTTCACTCACTTACCACTAATAATAAAAATCAATTCATTTCCATATTCACCCTTTTTAATAATCATCGCATTGGGTGCATAATGACGTGGTTCGACTTTTAGTGAAACAAGATGCAAAAATTCTTCAGGGCAACCTTGAAAGTAGGGAATCTATACTAGAAAAGGTGAATAAACACAACTCGAGTGATGTGAACTATTACTTTTTGTAATAATTGATGTGTTCCAGTACTGTCCTCAATATTACGTTCTGTCAAGGGCTTTAAACTGATTTTATCAGCCGTCTTTAGGCTTTTGCTCTTGTTCAATACAGCCAATCTTTCTTCAGCTTCAAATCGAAGCATCCTTTCCACTTCTGGATAATGAGGTAATATATTGTTGACCTCTTCAACTGTCAATGAGGCAACGATGCATCGGCTTCGAGCTATCACAGTGGCTGTTCGAGGCATGGAGTAAAGGATACCGATTTCACCAAAACAAGATCCTTGAGGTAAATTCGCATAAATTCGTTCAAAGTCAGCAGAACAGACATCGACGGATCCTTTCAGCAAAAAGAACATGGCTCTGGCTGGTTCGCCTTCGACAATGATGATATCTCGAGTTCCATAAGTTCTCAAATGCATACTGCAGGTGATTTTCTGTAAAAAGCTCTCATTGTTTGTGCGTTGAAATAATGCATGCTGTCGAAGAGATTGAAGCAGTTCTGGAGGCACTGTGTATTCTTCTGTTGAGTGAGAATTGTCATGCCATAAAGACTCTGTTGTTTGCATATCGAGCATATTATATCAAATCAATAAGAAAAAAAAAAGAGAGAGAGAGAGCGAAAAAAAAAAGCCAAAAAAAAAATAGCATTACACGATTCAAACATCATTACTAAAGTTGAACTCCGTCATTTTTCTGCATTTGTAGTTTTCCTCACTGAGTTGAGTAACAGCTTAAATTTTGGACGAATTATAATCAAGTATTATGATTTGAACAGTCATACTATGACCACAATGGATATTTAATAATAGTAAATGTTGGGAGTAATCCATTTGGTTATAGAAATGCTTGAGACCCCCCTGTTGTATTCAACCAATTATTGTGTCACTGATAGTAAAGCAATTTGAACAATGTCTTTATCATTTTACATTTATTACAAAAGCTTTGCTTTATGGAATAGACTATAAGTGAGTATGTGAATGCTTTTTGGAAAGAGTCGAAAGGTCGTGTTTTCCATCACAACACTGTCTAAGGTTAATCATCTCTTCAGAATCATCTGAATCATATTGAGCGACTTCTTGAGCGGGTATCATATTTTTAATACTTTGTGTAGTAGCGTCTTGTTGGACTTCTTCTGCTGGTAACTCTTCAGATGAATGTTGTGCTTGACTTGATCTTCCAGCTAAAAACATCATAGACTGTGTACATTTTTACATTAGTACCCATACATAAAATTCAAGTTCATTTTTCTATTTCTTTTTTTTTTTCTTACCTTGTGCCAAATTTCATGTCTTTCAAGACTTGGAGCAGTTATTTTAATATCCCTTTTGGGTGTACGGATAAGAAGGCTCATAGGTGAACCTTCTTGTTGATTTTGATTAGATACAACAATAACAGATTCAATGAACGCTTTAAAGAAAAATGTTAGAACAAAGTGGATACAAGAACTTTCATGTTGACATACCACTCTTTGCTCTGGACTCGCTTCCATCTACACCAGGCTCAATGGAACTCCAATACAGAGACTTTGTATAAGGGTGAATCCAAAAGAATCGTTTGTGCTTATGCTCTGAGATACCGCTACCAACATAGCGACGTGTGTGCTTCATCATCCATTCACCAATCATAGTTTGTGTAATAGATGAGATGACGTCCATGTCAGTATTTCCTTCGCTATCGGCAAACATGCTCATGTTATCCTCATGATGGTGATTCGTACTAGAGTAATGATGCGTTTCCTCAGTTGCCATGGTGGATAAAGAAGTTGTAGAGCCTTGTTTACTGATGCTTTTCAAGCTGGCTTTTGATCCAATTCGACGAGAACCATAGGTGGTATTTTCGAGAATTCGAAGAGTACCGAAGCCTCGATGGCTCTCTGTGCTTGATTTCTTGTTATCCTTTTTGTTGTTATCACTCGATGCTTTTCGTCTGAGTGAAGACATGGAGCTAGTTAATCTCAGCTTACTTTTGCTTGTCGTAGGCGGTGTAGAAATGGATGGAGATGGAATGACTTGAACTGAAGGAGGTACCAGCCTTGATGTGGATATAGAACGTTCAGGTACAATAGGAGATGGTTGGGAGTCTTGTTGACGGTCAGAAAAAGTAGGTGTATTTATCTTTTCTGCCTTTTCAGCCTCTGACTCTCTTTCTTTTTTCAAGGCAATGCGAACAGCCTCGGCAGCCATAGCTTCCGCCTGCTCTTTAGCGACAAACTTTTCTTCTTTTTCCTTCATTGCCTTTCTTTCTTTAGCCAAGGTCTCTGCATGCTTGATTTTTTCTTTCTCAACCGCTTCGTGAACTGCTTGCTGTACCAAATTATCCGCTTCGTCCTTAGAAATCAATTCTTGTTCTCGAGCTGCCTGAGCTTGACGTTCCTTGACGATCGCATCGGCGGCCGCAACCTTGGCCAAAGCTTCTGCTTCCACCTTTGAAATCATTTCCACGGCCTCTGCAGCCTCTCTTTCAGCTACCTTCTTTCTTTCCTGCTCAAGTGCACGAGCTACTGCTTGTTCTCTCATCATCTCTGCGTCTACTTTAGAAACCATGCTAGCAAAAATCTCTTGCTGCTTCATCTCAGAGGCCTTCAAGACATCAGCCACAGCGCGCTTGATCAATACATCCGTGCTTTCTTTGGTCAACATGCTCTTCATACGAAGATTTATCTCTTCACTTTCCTTCTTGTACGACTCGATACATTTGTTTAATTCCTCCTTTTCGGCATCCTTGCTTGCCTTGGCTTCTAATAAAGCCTTTTCTAATGCCTGCTGGTGTTGCTCTCTCATTGTTTCATGCTCCTTTGCAATCGCTTGTGCAATCAATTCCTGTGCGTCGTCTTTGGTTATCATACCTAAACATGCCTTTTCAGCAGCTTCCAGAGCTGCAGCATGGACTTCTTCCTTTGTCAGCATATCCTTTATAGCTTCTTCTTCAGCCTGTCTCAATTTACTGCTGAATTCAGCCTGTGCCTTCTCCTTGACTTGTTCCATCATGATTTCTACATCAGACTTGGGGATCATTTCTTGCTCCATCTGCTGCTTGACCTGTGATGTGGCTTCTATAACCCTCTTCTCAGCTTCTTGTTTCGAGACCATCTCTTGCTCCATCTTTTGCTCCATCTCCAATCTCGTCTTTTCAACAGCCGCTGCACTTGCCTCCATCACTCTCTTTTCGGCTTCTTCCTTGGGGATCATCGTCAAGAAAAGCCGTTCGCTCTCGAAAGCGATTGCATTTTGTGCTGCTTCTGTGATCAATCGATCCACTTCAGACTTTGAGACCATCTCTTCCTCTCGAGCCACCAGGGCAGTTTCTTTTCCGATCTCAATGCCTTTTTGCATTGCTTCCGTCACCAATCTGTCCACTTCTGACCTGGCCACTTGATCCATAGGGCTTGCAGAATCCTTTTCAGCTTGGGCTGTTTTTTCTGCAGCTTCAGCAAGAAGTCGATCTACATGGGACTTGGGGACCATAGTTTTCATCATCTCCTCAACCTCTTCCTTGGCTATTGTGTTTTTCAGAATGGCCTCTCTTTCAGCAGAGGCAGCTCTTTTTACTTCAGCCACCGCTTCTTCCATTCTGGTCTTGGGAATCATTTCTTTTGTCATCCTCTCCACTTCTTCCTTAGCCGCCGTATCTCTAAGGATCTCTTCTTTTTCAACCGCAGCCCTTTCTAACTTTGCGACGAGTTCGTCCACTTGAGATTTGGGAACCATGCCCTTCATCGTGTTTTCTATCTCTTCCTTGGCAGCCACTGCCTTTTCTACTTGATCAACAAGCTCATCTACTCTCGATTTAGGGACCATGGTCTTCATCCTCTCTTCCACTTCCTCCTTGGGCAACGTGCTCCTGAGCATGCTTTCTCTTTCAGCCCCGACGGCCTTCTCTACAGCTTCAGCAATCCACTGGTCCACTACGGTTTTTGCAACCATGCTATCACTTCGTACCCTTCTTTCTTCCTCTAGAGCGGCCTCAATTGCCTGATTGACTTTGGCTCGAGACATCATGGTTTGCTCTGCCTCTGATCGACATCTTTCTAATGCCTCTTGGACCGCCGTCTCAACCCACTGACTGGCTTCTTCACGGCTGATCGTGTTGGTATCGACCGACTGGTTGCTGTGGGTTTCGGTAAGATGGTTGATAGTGAACAGATCTTTGCCAACAAGCATTTCCATTTGCTGAGGAGGAAGAAGGGAAGTCAACTTGACGTAGATCGACTGGATCTCCTTGTCTACAACAGCCTTGATGCTTTGCTCTGGTGAGAGATCTGCATTCTCTTTAGAGTCGGCCTCTGTTTGGACGACGCTGGGCTCAATGGAATGCTCAGTCAAGGTGAAAGAGGACAGGCCGTGTTCAGGTTTTGGGTGTACAACAACGTCCACTGGATCTGTGTTGATACCCACATCAATCACCTGCACCTTAAATTCCAATTCAGAAGAGAGAGGCTTCATGGGCGTACCAAAGCCAAAGCCGAGGCCCTGAAACTGAGGATCGGTGAGGACTTCATCCAGAGATTCTTCAGAATCGCTTGATTTGATACTTTGATCATCCGACGAAGACAGACTGACACCGCGTGCCTGTCTAGCCACACCCGTCCGTCTTTTCTTTGTCTGCTTCTTCTTGACTGACTTGGGTCCCAAGCTGGCCGATCGATTGGACATCTCCCTGCGGAGCTGTTCGATGGTCTCTTGACTGTCCGAGAGCATCTTTTTGAGTTCAAACTTTTCCATCTTTTCCTTATGTGCCGAACTTCTGAGGTTGGAGATGATCCTGTGCGCATGAGCCAACGATTGTTTCAGGGTCTCGGTTTCCATGGCGCCCGTACCTCGTTGTGTGACTGGGGTCTGTGTCTGGGATGGGGTCTGGTCGGACGAGGACAAGGCCTCGGCGTTCACGAGGGGTTCACCTTCCTCACTGCGAGTCAAAGTAGCGGCCAGCTTGATGGTTAGTTTAGCCTTGCAGATCTTGAGTTCGGTATTCAAGGCCTCTATCTGCTTTTGTAATTGAGCATTGTCTCGCTGTGTATTAGCGACGTGTTTCCTTAGCTGATGTGTCTCTTGTTCATGTCGTGCCTTCATTGCCTCGATCGTCAACTTGGTTTTTTCTTCTTGTGCCTTCATAATCTCCATCTGTTCGGATTGATTCTTGACTTGTTTGATCATGCGGGCATAGTCTGTATTATGTTTGGCGATGGTCTGATTGGATTCTGATAGATGGTTTAAAAGTTCTTGGTTGGCTACCTCAAGATTCCAATTTTCTTCCTTGAGTCTCTCTGAATATATTTTTTAGTGAGAAGCGGAAATAGGGATGAACATTGTCCTTTTCTGTGTACCTTCAACTTCTTCTCGTTGCCTTAAATGACGTTGACTGGTTTCATAATGACGTTCGTTTTCTGCTCTGGATGCTTCCAATCGTTTGATGATTTCTTCCTTTTCCTGAATTGCGCTTTGAAGCTTTCTTACTTCAATTAACAATCCTTGACCGATCTCGGTAGCAAAATTGATATCAGGGTTACTTTTAGATGGATTAGGATATTTAGGTCGTTGCCTTGCACTGTGAGTGGTTAAAGGAGGAGGAGGTAATGAGGGAGTATCTGAGGTCTAATAAAGAAAGAATTAAAAATAAAGTTCACATAAAACAATAAAAACCTTAGTGCCTTGGTTGTTTTTATTTGTTGAAATTCATTAGCCAAAGTTTCTAGTTTAAGTCGAAGTTCCTCTGGTATTTCATCTTGCTGATTGTATTTATTGAGACCTTTTAATTCTTTTCGAAGAACACCTGTTTGCTTTATGATAGCATTTCGACTAATTGGACTTGCACTTTTCTCTAATAATTGTTCTTGATTGTCAAGTTGAGCGTTCAATTCTGATTTTATTTGGTGTATGTTCATGCCCACGAATGAAATAGGTCTACTTGACTTGCTAACATTTTGTTGGCTTGTCATGATCTTTAAAAGGAAAGGAGAAGGAAAAAATTAATAAAAAGCAAAAAAAAAAAAAAAGAGAGAAAATATGCTTTATGTATTCAAATGAAAGCAATAAAAATATAGAAAAAAGAAGAAAGGAAAAAAAGAAAGTGTTGAACTTTAATAAAGCAAAATATATAAACAACGTGGGTGACTTTATCGTCACACAGGGAAAATGCAACTTGTAACTCTATTTAGAAAGTGATCTGCTGGTTCCTCGTTTACTCCCTCTCTTTTTTATCGGATATTAAATTTGAGGGTAGAAAATTGAAAGCACAGCAGAAAAAGATAAAGAGGACAGATAAAAGAAATGGAACTTTACGCTATAAAAAGTACAAATGCATCCATTCAGATCACAGACTGTACTGCACATAGGCCCCTCTCTTTTCAAATTCTGTACAAAAACTCGTGTGGAGTTTAACATTCAACTCATCACTGCCTCACCTGCCCAATTTTACTCTTACTCGTGGCAGTATGCTTAGCATTCATGTTTGGATGAAAATGTTCGCCATTTCAAAAAAATACAAATGCGTTGTTTCAATGCGTTAATGTTTATAGTTTAATTATTATTGTTTATTAAAATATGTGTACTCAATAAAGTTTGTTTTATAACCTTAATTTTCAGCTATGACGAATTTCATTTTAAGAAATAATCCTCTATAGCTTCAAAATGAACTTTTAAAGTCTTTATATTAAAACTATGATTGAATGTAGACGACAAGTTGCATTATGGCCCAAATAGAACGAGTGATTGTGATATGAGAAAGTAAAAGCTTAATGTTGGTATAACAATGAAACAATGATAACAATATTGCAGTTGATAAACTATAATTTGCAAGATTTTTTTTTGAAATAAATTCCCTCTGTATGTATGCTCAAATTTCAATTGATAGTTCAATCCTTGGTTAAGTACAATGCCAAATGCGATTTAAAAGAAAAGAGATTAAAAAAAGGTTGTTTATGGCTAAATAATAGCTTCATAATATAATTATACGTGAATAAAAGATGGCTGATGAACTATTCAAGTCAAAGTCTTGAAGCCAAATCAATAAAATTTAGAAATAAGCCTTCTATTTCCCGATTAATAAGCAGTTTTTTTTTTTTTTTTTTTTTTCAAAAAAAAAAAATTTCCCCCCCTTTTTTTTTTTTTTGGGGGGGGGTTTTTTTTTTTTTTTTTTTTTTTTTTTTTTTTTTTTTTTTTTTTTTTTTTTTTTTTTTTTTTTTTTTCACTTGAAAGATTACTACTCATTTTTCGTCTATAATTCTTATATAAAGATTTTGGGTTTGTTTTCATCTCTCAATTGAATTTGGTCACCCAATCATCTCGATTTTCTCTGAAGCGCTCAAGGTTTTTTTTTTAAACTATTGCTGTGTGAAGGTCCCTTTTGGGCAAGGGTTTTACTTGTGTCAGGACATACGTTGTACTATTTTCTTGTGTAGTCATGTTCTTATGGCAGTATTGTCGCTAAGCAAAGACAATCTACTATTTCTATTAAAATATGCTCATAGGCTAAAAGGACCATGACGAAAACAATGCCTTTACGCCTGAACAACACTTGGGTATGAATAGCAAGCTATTCTCTCAAATCGAATCAAAGACGCAAACTGGAAATGGAAAAATTGAGATTAATTTTTTTTAAAAAATGGCCGCAGATGAGTACTATGTCTATTGTATCTTTATAGTCTAATTCCCTTGGAGAATCGGATTCCAGATACTTTACCATCGATTAAGTAGAATGTTTTTATAATTGAGAATAGAGGACGTATGGTACGACAATTAAACTTCATAGTTGCTTTTGTCATCCAAATTCATTTGCTCAAAGGATGAATGTCGTATTCCTTCAAATCATTTGTATATCCATCTCCATCGTCTTTCACATGCCTCTTGACGTTTCATTCAACGATTCAATTTGTTAATTCTCTGAGCCCTTGTGCTATCTACAATATCAATCGACATACGGAAAGTTTCAATTTGAAACCACGCCGTTTTTTTTAAAAGTGCATATTACTGCGTATCTTTATATCACAATAGAAAGAAAAGGGTTTTTTTTTACATGATGAAAACTCCAAAAAAAAATCCCATTTCAAGTTTTATTAAACAATGGCTTCAGGGGTTGGTTCAGAGCAAATGATTTTTTCCATTTGCTTTGCTCGCAAGTAATCAGCTATTGAACGAATCACGATAAACCAACCGATGAACATTAGACTATAGGCAATGATATCTGATTCCATACTGTCTTCATCTTCTTTTGAGTCATTATTATTATAATAGTCATCTTCTAATGTTCCTCCTGTAGTCATATTAGGATGATGATGATAATAATAATAAAATAAAACTTACGACTGCGAATGTAAAACCCTGTTTGTATTAATGAAACGCCAAGACCTGCTCGTGATCCTTGCTGATGAACATTTAGTATTTGTTACGCTTGTTGAATTATATTACCTTTGATGCATGTGATGTGTGCAATAAATAAGTCAACATAAATCCAACAAATTGAAAACTAGCAGAGACTATAAAATAGGTTATTCTATTTTGAACACCAATTATTCTTGTATTTCTTACTCATCAAATTCCAAAAGAAAGAAAATATATTTCCTACTGGCATCCCTTCTACTAGCACAATATCACCCATACCAGCTGGTGCAATAATTGTTGTTTGCCAATAAGGCGGTGTTGCATCAGCTGCTGCTTCATCGTATGTCTAACAAAATAAGCAAACAAAGCATGATTTATCTCTCAACTTACAGGAGGCGTTTCATCTAATTTTTTACTATCAGATTCTGGCTTGGCTGAAATATTTGAAAATACACCATCTGTTGATACAGGTAATATGGCTGGTGTCGTATTATTTGAACTAGAAGGTATCGAATGATGTAATAGCCTGTCCGTTACCTCTCTCTCATTATCATCATCATCATCGTCAAAACTTTCACCAAAGGTATCCTGTAAATCACTTATTTGCTGTTGAGTTTGTGGTCGTTGTTGTTGTTGTTGCTGTATCGATGACCCAGTCGTTTGCTCTTCCTCATCTTGTGAATTTAACTAATCAATGATTGTATTGTTATATATCTTTGTATAAACATCATTTAAATTATTACCTTTTGGTATCGAGTAGTCATTTAAAAATAGATAAAAAGAAAAAAAAAAAAAAAAGGTAATTTAGTGGGCAACATTCGCTTTTTGAAATAAGATAGTCGGATGTTTATTGGACTTTGCGTTGCTGGAAAAAGAATATTTGCGCTGACTTTAAAGTTGGCGTAATTTTTTTTTTTATGGATGAAAATTTTAATGTTCATTAAAACTCATCAAAGGGTATAAGGATTAAGAGCGATACAAGTGTATTAAACAGAGACTTGTCGCGAAAATACAAAAGATATTAGCATAGAGAATTGTAAGCAAATAGTTTCAATAGTTCTTTCTGGATTTGATTGAAGGCAATCTCATCCATGACAGGAGTCTCTTCAAAGAATTGTTTCCAGTGGACTTTCCAAATGAATCGAATGACTGTAGCAAAAAAATCATAGATTATAAAATTGTCATGATAGTGTAAGATGTAATACTTGAATAATCTAAGTGTGGATAAATCCTCGAATATTGAACTGTAGTTGGGATCTTTAGGATTTGACAAGTATTTCTTGAAAGCTGGGTTCCACAAGTCTTGTTTTTGAATACAAGTAAAGAGCATATGCTGCTCTGTTTCGGGTAGATTGCACAATTGGCAATAGTCGTCGTCTACCTTTGCTGGGATAATTCTATGCAAACTGGCGCGAGTGGATAATTTCTTATGAAGAAGTCTGTACCATACAATCCTAGGAATATGGTGCATAGGGCTACTGATAAAGGCTTTCCAGTTGTTAGGACTTATATTTATGATTTGTGAGGTTGAGTTGAAGCTGGACATTGCCTTTAGTTGACGACTCTTCAATGCTGTTATATTGATATCTTCATAGCTCTTCTGTTGAATGAATGGGTCAAAGTTGATATTTGATTCAATTGGATGGTCTTCATTGTCCAATTCAAGATCATGCTGTTCAGCTGATAATAAAGATGCAAAATACGGCTTGAAGGCAAGGTTTCCAGTAAGAACAGCATTTTTGATTTTTTTTTTTTTTGTAGAATATTAGGAGAGCCACAATATTGTCTGTTTTTGAACTGTATACCATTTGAAAGGAAATCTCGTTCAAAGAAATGATATGCTTTTTGTGCTTGACGAAACTTGCTAAACTTGAATTTCTCTTGTGGGTCTTCTTCGCATATATCTTTGAAGGGAATGAGTAGACTAGTTTGTGATGATACTGTCAAGTCATTTTCGGTAGGTAAACGAGGACAGGAGTCCAAAGCACTAAACATAGGGATTAGTGGATGGAGGCCTTTCATGTTACCGTATGATCTGGAATGTTTGAATATCAAAGCGATGACGTGTGAGGGAGCATCAAAATAAGATTGCAGAGTAAACATCAACATCTTATACAGGAAATTTGGTATCCTTTGACGACGATTTAACAGTAATGGATTGATATATCGAAACTGGAAAACCTTTTTCTGAACTTCTACATTCAATAATGAAACACCACCTTTGTTTTTCGGCTGTTCTAGAGTTGTACGAGCTATACTGGGAAACAGGTTGTGAGTCACGAATTGATACACAATAGAAGATACCTTGTTGTAAAAGCTTTTTGGGAGACTTGTAATTCGCAGAAAATGCCACAACTTGGAGAGTATGAGTGTATTAGCAATGTGTGCCCTGCCATAAACGAAAAGTTGACGCTGTGAATGAATTTTAACCGAGATTTCAAGCTTGCGGATGGTTTCTTTATGGAATATAGTTCGTTGGTCGTTGGTGAACCATATTGGGTATCCAAGGTACTTGATGTAGCCTAATGGTTGAAAGTCAAACCACCCGAGACCTTATGACTGATTAGTTCTTTGAATTCTCTATTGTTGAATGTGGTTCCACCGGCTAAAGGAAATGCTACCGACTTGAAATAATTTATTTTAGAGTTAGACGCACCATTATATACTTTTAGACGCTCTTATAGTTCTAGCAATTCTTCCTTAGAGTTGATAAATATGAGTATATTGTCTGCGTAGGCTAATAATTTGACTGACCTTGGTGCTGTTAATTGCAAGTCAGAATTGAATCTCCTAGCTTTAAGACAGTAGCCATCAATGATTTCATTGTGAAGAATGGATAGTAAGAATGGTTCGATTGCAAGATTGAAAAATATAGGTGAAATCGAGTCTCCTTGACGTAATCCGCGCAATTGTTGTATACTGTCAGACAAAGATCCATTCACGTTGACGGATATAGAATTGCCAAAGAAAAGCTCGTGGATACACTTGATGAATTTGTTGGGGAAACCAAACCTGTTGAGTACTTTGCACAAATATTCGGGGTGGATACGATCGTAGGCCTTTGTTTGATCTAATATGACCCCTAAACTTTCTGATATTGGCGACGATTTAGAGGCATTCTCCATAATCAACCGACAGGCGAAGCCATGATCTCCTATAAACCTGTTGTGCATGAAGCCTGATTGGAAACGAGTGATCAATTTGGATGAGATACCCATAATCCTGCTATTCATGATCCTTGTAAAGGCTTTGCAATCTGTATTAATCAGTGAGATAGGACGCCAGTTACTTAGGCTGGTAAGGTCACCAGTCTTGGGTAAGAGAACCAAACAAGTTTGTTGCCATGATTTTGGAAAAAGCGCCTTGTTGATAGCATCATTGTAAACTTCTAGTACTAGAGACTTGCAGCTAGGATGACCAATTATCAGGTGTAAGATTTCATAGGGTAATCCATCCATGACTGGGCTACTTTTATGAGGAGTTCTTCTCGATCCATCTAGAATGTCATCAAACGAAATGCTTCTGATTATATGTTTAGCATCGCTTGGTGATACCTGTTTGTCTATCGTGTTTAGCATTGACTCAAGGTCATGATGATCAATAGGTTCTGCGGAGTAAAGTGTAGAATAGAAATTGGAAGCTGCATCTAGTTTCGCTTTAATATCTAAGCATTCCAAGCCAGTTTCTGGATGTACAAGCTTAGTGATATTTCGCTTGATATTTCTTGATTCGGCTGTTCTTTTGAGGTATCCGGCTGATTTCTCATTGTTTTCGATCCATCGTTTACCTGCTCTGAGGATATCTATTTCGGCTATTTCGGTTTGTAACTTTGCAAGCTTATTCTCAACTTCAGGAAGCAAGATATTCAAACAAGTTGAGTTGTCGGAGTACCGCCTGAAGATATCATTTCTTTGACTTTGGAGCTGCTTGATCTGATCATTCCTCCATTGGCATCTATTTCTGCAAAAGCTTTGAGTAACCTTTCTAACCATTTTTTTGAGTAGATTCCATTTCTCTTGAGGGGAGTTATTATATTTGGATAACTTATTGGTAATGTATTGTTCTATTTGTTGTTAGTAATGTCGTGATTAATAGTGGAAAGAACCATGATTGAGAAGATTATAATTTTTTTTTAGAATTGTATTTATTTTTGGGAAGCCTTCAAAAATTATGAGAATTAACCTCCTTTTAGTTTAGAAAATATCGAGAGTTTTTTAAAAATAAGTTTTTAGACGATTTCTTGTACAATCACACCAAATAAATTTTCGGACAAAGAAATTTATTGAAATAATTTTAACCTCATAACAAAATAAACTTGTCTTTTTCTCATCCATCAATACATTAAAAAAAAATGTCTGCTCAAATCTCTAAAGACTGCACCCGACCTTTAATTATATCTGAAGATGAAACAAAAGAAAGTAAAGCATGGGGGGTTTTTTATCTTCTTAGAACACATCATACGATTAGAGAGATTGCAGACCTTGTTGGATTGAACAGGTCTACTGTGCAAGACATAAAAACCAAGATTGATGACTATGGCAGCCCTTTACCTCACAAGCAAACAGGTCGTCCATTGAAAATAAATGAAAGAACTGAAAGGCACTTGAACAGGATTATTAGAGAGGATCCTTTTACCTCTTATAAAGAAATAAATGTGGAATTAGCAAAGCTAGATGTTTTTGTCTCTATAGAAACTCTTCGATCGTATGTCGATCGACTTGACTTCAAATCGTACAGAGCAGCCCACAAGCCTAGATTGACTGCAAGACACCGCAAAAGTAGGCTTCGCTGGGCGAAGGAACATCTCAATTGGACGGAAGACCAATGGAGAAGCGTTGTTTGGTCTGATGAGTCGCGCTTTTGTGTAGAAGGCAGTAAACGCGGAAAAAGAGTGCTCAGGAAGGAAGGAGAGCGTTATGACGAAAGAAATATAATACCCACAGTCAAGTGGGGTGGAGGTGGTGCTATGGTTTGGGGATGTTTTTGGGGAGGAGGTTTTGGACCTTTAGAAATTATTGATACCAGTTCCGTAGACCAAGAAAAATATATCAATATTTTGGCCAATAGGTTCCATCCTTGGTTTACAAATGTCACGGCACATCAGGAGAGGGATTTTATCTTCCAAGAGGATGGTGCTTCCTGTCATACTGGTGGTTATGCTCGATGGTGGAAGGAGACCCACCAAATCAGGGGTTTTGAGTACTGGCCTGCTCAAAGCCCTGATTTGAACCCCATTGAGCATGTTTGGAATGCTCTTGAAAGGCGAATTGAAAGAAAAAGATCATCGGTCAAAAACTTGGAGCAATTGAAGGTGGCTCTACGAGAAGAGTGGGAAAGAATGGACGATGAGTTTGCGGACCGATTAGTTCGAAGTATGAAGAGACGGTGTGAAGCAGTTATCAAAGCTAAAGGCGGCGCAACAGAATATTGAGAATTATTTTATGAATATATTCTTAAAATAAACATGTGAATCTTTCTTTTCTCAAAACTTGAAATCCCAAGCTTAAGTATACACTTATTAATTAGTCTTGAACTTACATGCCATATTTTTTAAATTTTTTGTTTCAATATTTTGTCCGGAAATTTATTTGGTGTGACTGTAGTTAACATGACAACAGCAAAAATATTAATTCCAAATCGAATTTTTATAGCAGCGGCGTCTTCTTTCTGCATAGAAAATAACTATTATGTCTGCAACATCTAACGTTAAATATAAACAAGGTATGGTAGAAAAGCTTTACGGTTAATTCTTTTAAGTCTGCTTGAGTCACAAGAATAACTTCCGTGATGGCTGAGCTTTATTTGGCTAATAAGGTACGTGCGATAATTTGCCATACTGCGCGTAAAATGCAATACGAGAAAGGAAATCGAACTTGTCAAATACAAACTTTGGGTGTGAGCAAATCTACCAGTAACAAGTAGTTCTTTACGCTAAACAAGCGTATGATTTGCTGTTCAATTTCTTCTGGAATCTTATAGTTATGTCTTTATGACATATTGCAGATGGTTTGAATATAAACTCTTCAGTAACTAACACGTTTTGTTACTTTATACAGTAGTCTCTCTATTTAAGGGTGGCCAAAATTTTTGGAATATCCATCCTTAAATAGAACATACCCTTAAATCGAAATTCGTAGCTGTTAAAAAATTGAACTCACTTAATATGTATTGTAGCTACATTATAGACATGTTTGTACATGTTTCCACATAGGCCGCTGTCGGTTGGTATAGATTTGGTAATTGTGTAATGACATTAACAAATCAAAACTTGCTTAAGACTTGATCGAAGTTGCTGGAAGGATAATATACGAGTCGTAGACTTAATATAATTTTAACAAATTTTATTTTCTTTGTTTAGTTTCTATCTATAAAAAAATGTCTAATAATAAACGTGTACGCCTCTCTTTCTCAAAAAACTGAGCTTTTGGATCAAAATGCTACTAACCGGCTTAATCAAACAGAATTAGGTGAATGGGCTATGAAGAAATTCAATTTAGATCAACCACTTGCCCAACAGACTATATCAAACATTTTCAAAAATGCTGAAACATTATATAGTAATAATAATGCTGTCAATAATGGCAAAAGTCTAAAAACAACACGCTATCCTCAACTTGATGATGAAGTAGTAAAGTTTGTTTCATACATGAACAATAACAATCTGCCAGTCAATCGAGACTCAATCCTTCGATATGTGAGACATGTTGCTTGAGTGAAGTATAGAATCCTTGAAAAAGAAATTTTATTTTCTTATGGATGGCTTACCAAACTTTTTAAGCGAATTGGAGTAAAATGCAGGCCAATGTATGGTGAAAGTGCCTCGGTAGACATTGCTTCTGAAAACATTCAGAACGAATTGAGGAAAATAGAAGAACTGCTTGGGCCATATGATCCAATATATATCATGAACTTTGATGAAACAGGCTTATATTACCAGCAACTACCAAGAAGAACCATATGTTCCGAGTCGTTTGATGGCCTAAAAAAAAGTAAAACTCGTCTGACAGTTGGATTGCTCTGTAACTCGGATAGGACGTACAAAGGGCAACCAATTATTATCGCACAAGACAAGAGCTAATTTATTATCCATGGCTGCAATTGGAAAAAAGACATGAAATTGAATACCATTATTCTACTAATGCTTGGATGACAACATACGTGAAAAAGTTAAATGTTGCCTTTGGGAGACAGAATTGAAAAATTGCTCTTCTTTTGGATAATGCATCCGTTCATAAAATAAGAATTCCACTCAACAATATTAAATCGATATTTCTCCCAGCAAACACGACTAGCAAGCTACAGGCTCTCGATGCAGGTAGCCTATTATTTGTTGATAAAATGCGATATAAACTGTCTTTTTGTTTTACAGTTTTCTCATTAATATTTTGTATACACAGGAATTATTGACAACTTTAAGGCACACTTATAAATAGAAAATACCCTTAAATAAGACACCCTTAAATAGAGCGGCTACTGTACCGATGAATCGAACATCAAAGTAATCCAGAATACTGAGATCGAATCCTTTTGCGATGTAGTTGTATCTCAATTTAAAAAAGTCATTCATAATAACAGTTTGAACGATAAAACCTCTCAGAAACGCATTGAAAAATACGCACAGGATGGTATCAGCTTTACAGAAAACTTTAAACGACGCTGTATAGTGGAAGGTGGGTCCACCTGTGTAACGCCAATTCTAATCACTGAATCCAAGGATCTTATATTTGTAAAGGAGTTCATAAAACAAAACCAAGGAAAAATGAAATGGGCATCTTGTTATGATGAGGGAGTCGAGAAAGGTCTATTCGATAGATTTGCATTCTATTCAACACTAAAAATGACCTTTCATCGCCACACGCTTTGAGTTAACATTGTACAGTCAATACCCTCCTTTACTATTGTCAACCAACGTTTATCATACGATTAAAGAAGATTTTTTATTTGAAATTTAAAATAACCCAATTGAGCACATAATCACTTTTGGGATTGAATTGCCCGAGTCAGATAAAAAAAAAAGGGAGATAGAACTAAAAACCTTTTTGATAGGCAAAAAGGGAAAAAGACGAAGAAGGGAAGAGGAAGAAGAAGATGTATCATCAGATACTAGATTAATTGTTGCACAGCCATTTGACAAGCTTGACCCCAAGAGGGGTGGTTTCAGGAGGGATCTTTCCATGATGCAAGTAATCGAGTTCAAACAGAATCTGACAAATGGAAGGCCATCGAACTGTCCAGGCGGCGAATGGTGATGGATTGCCGTTGACGGAAGGACCATGCTTTTTGTGTTGGGTTGGTAGCTTGTTCAAGAGGAAAGACAGCGGGTCAGGTTCAGTTGCGGGCATTTATAAACGACGGTGCATATGCAGACACCACATAGCATGTGCTCGGGTGAACTTCACAGTTGGATGGTAAATACAAGGTATGGGAACACCACCGGGAAGCCAGCCAAGGCGCCAGCGTATCAGTCGACTGCGTTCAGCGGAGGCAACGTTTATCATACAGTGCGTCTGCAGTCAATTGGACAAATTTTTGAAAAAGCTGGTCAGATTTTTGAATAAATTTGCCTGCTTTTTTTAAAAATTCATTTAGTCATTTTATTGAAATTCAATTGGTCACTTTTTTTGAGATTTATTTGGTCATTTTATCTGAAGTACACTTTTTCGGTAAAAAAGATGACAACTTACGCTGAGCTCCGGGGATTTTTTTTGGACCTGCACTTATGGTTTAATCGCTGCGCTATTGTCGAAAGCTTGAATCTGTGGTTAGATTGAAGCCTAACAGGCGGTTTGGGGTCGACGGACACGGTGGTATAATCAACGGACTTTCACTGGAAAAAGCGTAAGAAGCGTAGGAATCCAAAAAAGGAAAGCTATTTTTCGCCCGGGACAACTCCTTTTTTAAATGATACACTCCTTCTGGAAACTTTTTGCGTATAGATTGTGAACATTTTGCGCCCATAGCAAAAAATAAAGTGTCAATTGCTGAAAATACACTATGCCCATCAATTCAGAAAGCCGTGATGCGTCTCGGTTTTTAAAATTCGCGTATATTGTAAAGATATTTATCTGTTGTCAATATTCAGAATGGACTGGGACACGGTCATTTTGAGTTCAGTGTCTCTCAGTTTCTCAAGTATTGCTTCTTGAAAATTGGAGTGAACAGACCTTTATTAGAGAACAATATCGATACTGCTCTCTTCCTCCTGAACTGAATCCAGTTGAACCAATCTTGGTCAGATCTCAATAGTAAGGTTAAATGAAATAAGTTTTTAGAAAAAGAATCGTTGGTATTTATTTAAACGATTTTATAGGAACAATGGGAAAGGGAAGTATAGAGGGAATTAAATGTGGTGTACACATATACATGGAGGAGGTATTCAAGCTTCCTCATCAAATGGGTGGCAATCCGCAGTGATGCTGGTATGCACGTTATAGAACGAGCCATCATCCATGGCGACCCAGCCATATTCGTCGACGTCTAGATCGGACTCCAGGTCGGTGTGGCGAGGGAACACAGATGTTACAAGGTTGTGTTTGCTGCGCCAAACAAGCCAGCAGGAAGAACAGCTAATGATACTTCGTCTCGTGGAGGGTTGTAAAAGGTCGGTTTCGTGGACAACAGGCAAGAGTTAGCATCAAGGCAATTATCTGGGTCAACATGGCGGCTCATAGCCGAATCCTTGCGACAATCCGTTAAATTCATGGACTTTTTGATCAAGAGGACATCTTGTTCCAAATCGAATACCATCGAAACGAGCATAACGAACTCCTTTTTAAATGGCTGTGGAGATGCTAAGTTTCTTAAAAAGTGAATTTTTGATTCATGTAGTGCTAAATAAAGACCAGGGTTTGCAAGATGAACCGTGCCGACATGTGCATTGACACCATTGGCATGCATGTGCCAGGACAAGGGTGGCACTTGCATATGTTATTTCAAGATGTGCTGCAGGGTAGCGTCGAGATTGTCCTTGGCCTCGCGCATCAATTTACAAATGTCATGGCACAATTTGAATGGATCGCCTGCCTTTGCAGCTTCGAGAGCAAATGCATCATGTTCATTTTGGCGCGAATTAAACAGCAGCCGCAAGCTCACCTTGAATCCAACTCGAGCATCACTGTAAGAGCGCTTGCGATCAACAATATTTTGAGCCGGGCTGGACTCTCCGGTCTTCATGTGCAATACACCATGAATATTATTCAATGACTTGAGAATGGGTGCCCAAATTTGTAAGATGAAATCATACTCGGTCACGCGAGTTGTGTTACCAGGGTCGAGCAGAAACACATTGGTATCTATAATCTTGATCAACTCAGCCAGTACTACAAGCAGCCGTTCTGTATCAAAGCAGTGTGTCTTAATTTGCTGAATGTACGAGGTGGCCTTCTTGGAATTATGTTCTTTTTCGATCAGCGACACAGCAATGCCATACGTTTGATCCACCAAGATGGGAGTTGGTATTGCTTGTGTCTTTGCTTGTCAACGAGGGGACGAGACACTTGTTCCAGCTCGTCTCCAGTACAGTCCAGGAATTTCATGGCCAAGTTGTCCTATTTTCCTTGTTAAATACTCAAATGTCGTGTGAGATTACTCAAGATCTCCATGCCATATAATTTAAAGCTACCTCTATATAACACTACCTGTTATATAGTCATCAGTACTCATAAACAACTTTAGTAATTTACACTGTGCAACTTCGGTTCTTCAGCTATTTATTTTATAAAATAAGACGTAGTTTGTATTTAATGGGCTCTTCCTCCTGTCTTCATTCAATAAAGAGGTTCAAGAGACTCATTGATCATCAAGTTCCCTTTTTTATCTTACATTACTTTCAATCGACTACAAATTACACACCAATATCACACAAGTCTGTATTGGTCAGATCCCAGATGAAAGATAACCCACAGGCCATCCAATGCAGTTCTTGGTCCAATACGAGCATGTTGTTCTTCCACTTGTAAAAGATGCCAATTGCTTTTTGCTTGATGATCGTGCCAATAGTCGAATCGATGAAAGCCACACCATCGATCTCCGTCATGGTCAAGTACTCGGCATATTTTTCCAGCATGTTGTTGCTGCTGCATCGGCTCTTGCTTGGCGGTCATGGTGGCACCAATTGGCTGCGAAGGGCCACAGTTCTCCTTGTCAACAGCATCCAAGAGGTTATCGAGCTCCTTGCCAAACTGTTTTGTGCCCAGCTGCGAGAGCTTGACACTGTTTATAGCTCCCAAGTCAAAGGAACGCTGCTTTTGCATCCTCAGTGTCCATGCATCATCAAATGCTGCAGTGGTCCCTTTGAGCTTGTAACAGGCGATTAGCTGGCAGCAGTAGGACACCAACTGGAACCAGTTCTTTCGATTCGATATCACGACGTTAATGGATTGAATAATTGTGCCTTTAACCGTCTTAGCATTCTTAACACGTAAACTGGTCATATTCCACAACCCATTCACGACCTTATCAATGTCCGTCCATGATGAGTAATCAATTACTATTGAGAATAGTATTAAGTTACATATAATAAATATAATATAATTTTAAAAATCATGTTAATAATTTAACATATTATACAATAGTTAAAATTTCTATTAAAAAAATCAAAAAGGTTATAATAATTTTTTTTTTATTTTTAAAATAATATTATTTTTAGTTAATGAATTTAATTTTATAAAAGATTAAAAAAAGTAAATCAGATAATACTAATATATGTTGATTGAAAATCAACTAGCAGAAATATAAATTATAATATAAATAAATAATTTTTTATAGATTAAATGTCCCGCAACGGGAGTGAGGACTTCCCTCCTCAGATCTAGGAGCCTGTGACGACGATTTGCTTGATGATGAGATTTAGAGGTTAGAGTTGCAGAAGATGGCAATCTCTAACGTGGTGAACAAGATCTATAGTTTTTGATATTATATTAATTATAAAACAAGATTATTAAATAATGATTATTCTTCCATTCATCTTCAGAGAGTGTGCTGAAAAGTAAGTAAATCTTTAAAGTTTTATATTCTTTCTTCAGTAATATTAAATGGCTGTGGCAATCCGTGTGCAACGGGCGACATTTTCAAATTTACCAAAGAAAATTAAAGAATAAATTTTTTTTTTCTTTTTTTTTTTTGATTTGCAATCCGTGCTAAGTGTGATAATGTCAAAGAAACCTGAGGTAGAGAACTGGGAGGAAACATGTTATGGATTAGCCTTGTAGTAAACGACCATTGTTTTCTTTGTGAATCTTGAGGATTTGCCTAGTGGCTCTTGCTACTACTTCCTGAGGTCAAAATTGATGGTCTTCAAAAATAAATTTCCAGTGAAGTTGCCATAGAGAGAACAGCACAGAAGTGATGATATCCAAGTAGGTCACGGAGAGTGAAGGAGCGACTTCAACGTCAGAGGAAGGAGGGTGTTGAATGAGGCTATAAGTCAACTTGGCAGGATCAACAAAAAAGCGAGAAGAAATTGTTTGCCAGATTTCATGTTTGAAGGGACAAGACCAGACAAAGTGTTCTTCAGAATCGACACCGCCACAATATACACAACCAGGATCTGGAAATCGATTTGGGATTAACTGGTAAAGACGTTCCTTACACGGCATTTTGTGATGATAAAGTCTCCAGAGTAACGTGTGAGCTCTATGTGGGATAGATGCCTTCCAAAAAAAGCGCCAGGCAGTAGGACTCGCACGCAAATATGATACTGGTAACATGGATGAGTGCGGTAGCTGAGATTCGCGAAACCATTTTGTATTCAAAGAGGCTATAGAGGTCCCATCTGGTAAAAGTGAGTCCAGGATGTTGTCAAAGTCTGTTTCAGTAAGCGCAGGAAGTGCTAGTACTGACGAGATCATGTGGATCGAATTGTGTGGACATTTGAACTGCTGGAAGAAGGTGGTTTCTTGTATGCGACATAGTTGAAGCTGTTCAGAGTAATTCTTCTTAGAGCGAAAAGGATCCGAAGGTGTGGGAGATCTACGTCGAAGCTTACCGCAAGCCATACCAAATTCATATACATGCTTGACAAGAATTCCAGACCAGTAGGAAGCCTTGAAAGCTTGATTTGGCAGGAGCAGATAAGGACAGACTTGAGTCAGTGGTAGTTTACTGACCATACGAATATCGAAGGCTTGCCAATCAATTTTGTAATCAATTCTATCCATCGTTTTGAACAATGAGTTGAAACAGCCAAAGGACTTGATTGTACTTGAACGCATGTTAGGAATCAGTAAAGGTAGAATATGAGAAGGTGAAACTGAGAAAAGGCGCAAGCAGTGTCGAAGAACATCACTAATGAAAGTGTAGTAATAAGGTGGATCAGAGGAAGGAAGAAGAAGTGGCTGCAACCATCGAAGTTGTAGAGCTGCATGTTGTGTTCCGGATCTAAATGGCAAGCCCGCCTTCCTTACGTGATCGCTGGCATGTTTGGAAGCTGACTGCAGAAAAGGCTTTTGCGTGTGAGAAATTGAATCATAGTCGAGCGAACCTTACCGAGGTAGGATTGAGGAACAGCAAGAACACGGATAGTATACCAGAACGGACCAAGCAAGAGTGTATTAGCGACTAAACTATGACCAAGGATTGACAGGTTGCGTTGAGCGAGCATTTGAACACGTTGCTGTAACTTGAGCAGGAGTTTATCAAGAAAACTAGAAAGCTGGTGGCTGGCGCTGGTGAGTGGGTAGCCAAGGTATATGGCCGCTATGGAGTTTGATCGATCATGCCACTGTGTTATACCATGAGAAGACAGGACGGATTGCCATGGGTGCTGCGGTTGTATAGATAGTGAAATTGCCAAGGTTTTTTTGACGGTTTAGGCGAGCATTGAATGCCCGAGAATAGAGATCCAAGACATCGAGTAAAGCATGAAGCTCACTAGGATCGACTAGAAATATAGCTATATTATCAGCGTACGCCATACTTTTGAGGACGGGTGCTTGAACCAGAGTATTTGTCAACCGTGTGTCGGAGCCCTCTTGGAAAGAAAAACCAGGAATAGAGGGAGAGGCGTATATGGTACGCAAAAGAGGTTCAATAGCAAGATTAAAAAGCAGCGGCGAAAGAGGGTCTCCCTAGCGAAGTTCATGACTCTGTGAAAAGGGCACCGAAAGGAAACCATTGACATTGGCGCAAATAGAAGTATTGAAGAACAATGATGTTATGCAAGTGATCAATCGAGGAGGTAAACCAAAACGTGTTAGACAGGCATGGAGATAATCTGGATGAACCCGATCGTACGCTTTCTCTTAGTCTAATGGCAAACTGACTCCAGGAAGTTTGTACTGCCTGGCAATACCCATAATCACTCGGGCACAAAAACCGTGATCACCAATAAATCTACCAGCCATGAAGCCAGTTTGATGAGGATCAATCAAATCTGAGAGATATGGAGTGAGACGTGTGGTAAGAAGTCGCGTAAATATTTTGGCGTCAGCACAGATTAAAGAAATAGGTCTCCAATTCTTTAGTTGAATTCTATCACCTTTCTTAGGAAGAAGTATGATTACTGAGCGCTGCCAAGTAGGAGGATACTTGCCTTCTCTAAGTGCTGTATTAAGAACACGAAGAAAGAATCGACAGATAAACGGGTGGTCGAATAGTAGCCTCAATATGACATATGGGATCCCGTCCACTCCAGGGCTACTCTTGGTGGGTGTGCGTTGGAGGCACTTACTTACTTCATCCATTGTCCAAAAGTTGAGAAGGTTCTCGTGAACGTCAAGACTGATGGAAGCAGAATCTGGCACATGAGAGAGTAAGTCTGAGATAGCTTGTTCATCAATAGGATCTGGAGAGTACAGCTGTTCATAGTATTCGCGTGCAGTCTCTGTCAAATTCAAAGGCTCGGTGACAACTATTCCTGTGTTGGTTCGTATTGATCTGATAGATTGCTGCTGCTGTCGATTACACAGGCATCGATAGAAATATCTATTCGAGCCCTCTCCTTGTTCTCTCCACCTTTGTCCAGAGCGAAGTGCTAGTACAGAAGAAGAATGTTCATACTGACGTTCTAGTTGTGATTCGACTGAAGCGAGTTGGGTAGTAGTTTCATCATCAGTTGGTTGGCATAATAGTTGTTTGCGCATTTTCTGCAATTTATTAAGGTTACGGTGACGCTGAGCAGCAGCTTTGTTAGAAAATGTTTGAATGAAGCTTTTGAGGCGACATTTGAACAAATCCCACAGTAAAGGAGTGTCTAAGTCGGGTAGAAAGTGTTCAGCGTTAGTACAGAAAGCAGTCAGCTCTGCGCGAAAGTGAGGGTCTTGGGCGAGGTGAGGATTACAGCGCCAAATTCCCGGACCTGTTCGAGTATATCCTAGTGTAATATGTGTGGAGATTGCGGAATGATCGCAGCGAGCAATAAATTTAATATCGTGGTTATCTACTATATCGGTCAAATCCGCAGTGATGAGCAGAAAATCGATGGTTGAAATGTTGCGAAACGTAGGTGTATTGTTATGTTCGGGGTCAGCGTTAATTGGGTCGTGCCAATTGAGATGAATCCATTGAAACCATTGAGCTAAAGATTGACTGGAGGACCTTGTGTGAATGTTGTGGCTAAAGCCGCCTAAGAGGATACTGCGCGAGGGCAGTAGCTGATCAAAAGGCATGGTAGTCGGAAAGGAGCGCAGGAATTCGATCCGTTCTCGGTATTGGGCAGGAACGTAAATTACAAAAATATTGATAGGGTCATACAAACCTGATATATGAGAGACTTGGGCAGCGAGAAGTCTACCATCTATCGAAGACCATAGAGGAGTAATATTAAGCATAGGGTTAAATGAGAGTAGGCTGCAGTGTTGGGTCCAGGTGCTGGATGAAGCCTGAAGACATTGGTCGAAACGTGATTGTAGTAAGAGAGAGGAGGCATGAGTTTCTTGAAGAGCAATAATATCGTATTT